>NW_027250650.1:1495000-1650000 GCF_044704955.1 Pristiophorus japonicus
AGACAGAGAGCGATAGAGAGAGAGAGAGAGAGAGACAGAGACAGAGAGAGAAAGAGAGACAGAGACAGAGGCAGAGGGAGAAAGAGAGACAGACAGAATGAGAGAGAGAGAGACATAGAGAGAGATTCAAAGAGAGGGAAAGACGGAGATAAAGACAGTGAGAAATACAGATCGAGAGAGTGAAACAGAGTGAGAGGGAGAGAGAGCCAGAGACAGAAATTCAGAGAGAGAGAGAGCAAAATTCAGAGAGGCAGACAGAGGGAGAGAGATAGAGACAGAGAGAGAGAGAGAGAGAGACAGAGAGCGAGAGAGAGAGAAAGAGAGGGGGAAACAGGCAGACAGACAGAGAGACGGAGAGAGAGGAGAGAGACAGAGAGAGACGGAGTGAGAGAGACAGAGAGCGATAGAGAGAGAGAGAGAGAGAGACAGAGACAGAGAGAGAAAGAGAGACAGAGACAGAGGCAGATGGAGAAAGAGAGACAGACAGAATGAGAGAGAGAGATAGACAGAGAGAGAGATTCATAGAGAGGGAAAGACGGAGATAAAGACAGTGAAAAATACAGATAGAGAGAGAGAAACAGAGTGAGAGGGAGAGAGAGCCAGAGACAGAAATACAGAGAGAGAGAGCAAAATTCAGAGAGGTAGATAGACAGAAAGAGAGATAGAGACAGACAGAGAGAGAGAGGGAGAGACAGAGGGCAAGAGAGAGAGAAAGAGAGGGGGAGACAGGCAGACAGACAGAGAGACGGAGAGAGAGAGGAGAGAGACAGAGAGAGAGAGAAAGCGTGCTTAGAAACATAGAAACATAGAAAATAGGTGCAGGAGTAGGCCATTCAGCCCTTCTAGCCTGCACCGCCATTCAATGAGTTCATGGCTGAACATGCAACTTCAGTACCCCATTCCTGCTTTCTCACCATACACCTTGATCCCCCGAGTAGTCAGGACCTCATCTAACTCCTTTTTGACTATATTTCGTGAACTGGCCTCAACAACTTTCTGTGGTAGAGAATTCCACAGGTTCACCACTCTCTGGGTGAAGAAGTTTCTCCTCATCTCGGTCCTAAATGGCTTACCCCTTATCCTTAGACTGTGACCCCTGGTTCTGGACTTCCCCAACATCAGGAAAATTCTTCCTGCATCTAACCTGTCTAAACCCATCAGAATTTTAAACGTTTCTATGAGGTCCCCTCTCATTCTGCTGAACTCCAGTGAATACAAGCCCAGTTGATCCAGTCTTTCTTGACGGAGATAAAGACAGTGAGTCCAAAACTGTACACAATACTCCAGGTGTGGCCTCACCAAGGCCCTGTACAATTGTAGCAACACCTCCCTGCACCTGTACTCAAATCCCCTCGCTATGAAGGCCAACGTGCCATTTGCTTTCTTAACCGCCTGCTGTACCTGCATGCCAACCTTCAATGACTGATGTACCATGACACCCAGGTCTCGTTGCACCTCCCCTTTTCCTAATCTGTCACCATTCAGATATTAGTCTGTCTCTCTGTTTTTACCACCAAAGTGGATAACCTCACATTTATCCACATTATACTTCATCTGCCATGCATTTGCCCACTCACCAAACCTATCCAAGTCACTCTGCAGCCTCATAGCATCCTCCTCGTAGCTCACACTGCCACCCAACTTAGTGTCATCCGCAAATTGGGAGATACTTCATTTAATCCCCTCGTCTAAATCAGTAATGTACAGTGTAAACAGCTGGGGCCCCAGCACAGAACCTTGCGGTACCCCACTAGACACTGCCTGCCATTCTGAAAAGTACCCATTTACTCCTACTCTTTGCTTCCTGTCTGACAACCAGTTCTCAATCCACGTCAGCACACTACCCCCAATCCCATGTGCTTTAACTTTGCACATTAATCTCTTGTGTGGGACCTTGTCGAAAGCCTTCTGAAAGTCCAAATATACCACATCAACTGGTTCTCCCTTGTCCACTCTACTGGAAACATCCTCAAAAAATTCCAGAAGATTTGTCAAGCATCATTTCCCTTTCACAAATCCATGCTGACTTGGACCTATCATGTCACCTCTTTCCAAATGCACTGCTATGACATCCTTAATAATTGATTCCATCATTTTACCCACTGCCGATGTCAGGCTGACCAGTCTAGAATTCCCTGTTTTCTCTCTCCCTCCTTTTTTAAAAAGTGGTGTTACATTGGCTAGAGCAAGAGAGAGAGACAGAATGAGGGACAGAAAGAGAAAGACAGAGAGATAGAGAGCCAGAAATAGAGAAAGAGACAAATAAACAGAGAGAGTGACAGAGAGAGACAGAGATTGATAGAGAGACAGAGATTGATAGAGACATAGATTGATAGAGAGAGAGAGGGAAAGAGAGAGATAAAGGCAGGGATTGATACAGAGAGATAGAGGGAGAGACAGAGTAAGAGGGGGAGAGAGACAGAAAGACAGAGAGAGAGGGAAATATAGAGAGAAACAGAGACCATGAGAGAGAGAGGGGGGAAAGACAGAGAAAGACAGAGAGAGACAGAGAGAGAGAGACAGAGCGAGACAAAAAGAGAGCGAGTCAGAAGCGAAGACAGAGAGATAGAGAGAGAGAGAGAGACAGAGCAAGAGGAAGAGAAAGACAGTGACAGAGAGAGAGGGAATGATAGAGAGAGAAAGAAACAGATGAGAGAGAGGGGGGTGAAGACACACAGATAGAGAGGCAGAGAGAGAGACAGAGAGAGTCAGAGAGAGAGAGCGAGACAGATAGATAGAGAGCGATCGACATACAGATAGAGAGAGAGACAGAGATAGGCAAACAGACAGAGAGAGTCAGAGAGACTCAGAGAGAGAGGATGAGAGAGACAGAGGTAGAGAGAGAGAGAGAGAGAGGCAGAGAGAGACTGACAGAGAGAGACAAACAGAAAGGTAGAGAGACAGAGAGAGAGAGAGAGAGACAGACAGAGAGAGAGATAGAGACAGAGATAGAGAGAGTGAGGGAAAGACGGAGGTAAAGTCAGAGAGAGAGAGCGAGAGAGACAGAGCGAGAGGGAGAGAGAGACAGAGAGAAACAGAGATGGAGAGAGAGAGGGAGAGAGAAAGCGATAGAGAGAGAGAGAGAGAGGGAGAGAAACACAGAGAGAGAGAGACAGAAATAGAGGGTGACAGAGAGAGAGAGAGAGAGAGAGAGAGACAAAGAAAGAGACTGATAGAGAGATACAGAGAGAGAGAATGACAGAGAGAGACAGGGATTGATAGAGAGAGAGAGAAAAAAAGAGATAAAGACAGGGAGAGATACAGAGAGCGAGAGACAGAGAGACAGAAAGAGAGCTGACTGAGAGAGAGAGAGCGAGAGAATCAGAAAGAGACGGTGACAGAGAGAGAGCGAGAGAGACAGGGATTGATAGAGAGAGATATTGATAGAGCGAGAGATTGATAGAGAGAGGCAAAGACAGAGATAAAGATAGGGAGAGCTACAAAGAGCGAGACAGAGAGAGAGTGAGAGACAGAGCGAGAGAGAGAGAGAGAGGGAGAGAGCCAGTGAATGAGAGACAGAGAGAGAAAGACAGAGAGATAGAGAGACAGAAATAGACACAGAGAAAGAGAAACACAGAAATAGCGACAGAGAGAGAAACACAGAGAGAGAGAGTGAGAGAGAGAGAGACAGAGAGAGAAAGAGAGGGAGCGAGAGACAGGCACAGAGAGAGGGAGGGAGAGCTAGAAACAGATCAAGATAGATGGAGATATATAGAGCGGGAAAGAGATACAGACAGAGAGAGAGCGAGAGAAAGAGAGAGATCGGCAGACACACAGAGAGAGAGAGACAGAGATAATCAGACGGACAAAGCGAGAGACAGAGGGAGAGCGAGAGACCGAGACAGAGAGACAGCGAGAGGCAGATAGAGAGACACAGAGAGAATCAGAGCGAGAGAGAGAAAAAGAGAGAGAGAGCGAGAGAGACAGAGTGACAGAGAGGGAAAGATAGAGAGAGAGAGAAACATAGACAGAGTGAGAGAGAGGTGGGGAAAAAGACAGGGAGGGACAGGGAGACAGAAAAAGAGAGAGAGAGAGAGAGCTAGTTTGCCGATTGATACAGGACTATGGGAGAGAGCGGGGCAGTGGGATTAGTTTGAGGATTGTTACAGGGCTATAGGGAGAGAGAGGGCAATGGGATTAGTTTGGAGATTGATACAGGTCTTTGGGGAGAGAGTGGGGCAGTGGGATTAGTTTGGGGATTGATACAGGACTATGGGGAGAGAGTGGGGCAGTGGGATTAGTTTGGGGATTGATACAGGACTATGGGGAGAGAGCGGGGTAGTGGGATTAGTTTGGGGATTGATACAGGACTGTGGGGAGAGAGCGGGGCAGTGGGATTAGTTTGGGGATTGATGCACGGGTATGGGGAGAGAGCGGGGTAGTGGGGTTAGTTTGAGGATTGATACAGGACTATGGGGAGAGAGCGGGACAGTGAGATTAGTTTAGGGATTGATACAGGACTATGGGGAGAGAGCGGGGCAATGGGATTAGTTTGGGGATAAATACAGGACTATGGGAAGAGAGCGGGGCAGTGGGATTAGTTTGGAGATTGATACAGGTCTATGGGGAGAGAGCGGGGCAGTGGGATTAGTTTGCAGATTGATACAAGACTATGGGGAAAGAGCGGGATAGTGAGATTAGTTTGGAGATTGATACAGGACTATGGGGAGAGAGCGGGGCAGTGGGATTAGTTTGCGGATTGATACATGACTATGGGGAGAGAGCGGGGCAGTGGGATTATTTTGGGAATTGATACAGGGCTATGGGGAGAGAGCGGGGCAGTGGGATTATTTTGGGAATTGATACAGGACCATGGGGAGAGAGCGGGGCAGTGGGATTAGTTTGGGGATTGATACAGGACTATGGAGAGAGAGCAGGGCAGTGGGATCTGTTTGAGGATTGATACAGGGCTATGGGGAGAGAGCGGGACAGTGGGATTAGTTTGGGGATTGATACAGGACTATGGGGAGAGAGCGGGGCAGTGGGATTAGTTTGGGGATTAATAAAGGACTATGGGGAGAGAGCGGGGCAGTGGGATTAGTTTGGAGATTGATACAGGATTATGGGGAGAGAGCGGGGCAATGGGATTAGTTTGGGGATTAATAAAGGACTATGGTGAGAGAGCGGGGCAGTGGGATTAGTTTGGGGATTGATACAGGACTATGGGGAGAGAGCGGGGCAGTGGGATTAGTTTGGGGATTGATACAGGACTATGGGGAGAGAGCGGGGCAGTGGAATTAGTTTGGGGATTGATACAGGACTATGGGGAGAGAGCGGGGCAGTGGGATTTGTTTGGGGATTGATACAGGACTATGGGGAGAGAGCGGGGCAGTGGGATTAGTTTGGGGATTGATACAGGACTATGGGGAGAGAGCGCGGCAGTGGGATTAGTTTGTGTGAGTTTTAGCAGCCATTTTACATGAAATGCGTCGCGTCCATTTTGTACCACGTCTCTTGTTGCAGAGTCCGAGAGACTGAGGGAGACAGAAAGCCAGAGAGAGAGACCCACAGAGAGAGACAGAACATGAGAGCGCGTGAGAGAGACAGAGATTGAGAGACAGAGAGATAGAGAGACAGAGAGAGAGCGAGAGAGTAGAGGGAGAGAGAGACAGAGATAGATAGTGGGAGAGAGTGAGAGAGACAGAGAGAGAGTGCGAAAGCGAGACAGAGATTGAGAGAGAGAGGGAGGAACAGAGAGAGAGAGGGAGAAAGAGGGAGATATACAGTGTGAGAGTGAGAGCGAGACAGAGAGAGACGGAGAGAGAGAGAGAGACAGAGAGAACAATAAAGAGAGAGTGAGAGAGTGAGAGGGAAAGAGAGAGGGAGGGAGAGAGAGAGAGAGAAGCAGAGGCAGAGGGAGAGAGAGAGTGTCAGAGAGAGGGAGGGAGAGAGAAAGAGCGAGAAGCAGAGACAGAGAGAGAGACAGAGAGAGGGACAGAGGGTGGGAGGGAGAGAGAGCGAGAAGCAGAGACAGAGGGAGAGAGAGAGGGACAGAGAGGGGGAGGGAGAGAGAGAAAGAGCGAGAAGCAGAGACAGAGGGAGAGAGAGAGGGACAGAGAGGGGGAGGGAGAGAGAGAGAGAAGCAGAGAGAGAGGGAGAGAGAGAGGGAAAGGGAGAAGGAGGTGGAGAGAGAGAGAGAGAGAAGCAGAGACAGAGTGAGAGAGAGGGGGACAGAGAGGGGGAGGGAGAGACAGAGAGAAGCAGAGGCAGAGGGAGAGAGAGAGTGTCAGAGAGAGGGAGGGAGAGAGAAAGAGCGAGAAGCAGAGACAGAGAGAGAGACAGAGAGAGGGACAGAGGGTGGGAGGGTGAGAGAGCGAGAAGCAGAGACAGAGGGAGAGAGAGAGGGACAGAGAGGGGGAGGGAGAGAGAGAAAGAGCGAGAAGCAGAGACAGAGGGAGAGAGAGAGGGACAGAGAGGGGGAGGGAGAGAGAGAAGAAGCAGAGAGAGAGGGAGAGAGAGAGGGAAAGAGAGAAGGAGGTGGAGAGAGAGAGAGAGAAGCAGAGACAGAGTGAGAGAGAGGGGGACAGAGAGGGGGAGAGAGAGAGAGAGAGAAGCAGAGACAGAGGGAGCGAGAGAGGGACAGAGAGGGGGAGGGGGAGACACACACAGACACACAGCTCACCCCCACAGATACACTGAGATACCAGACATCAGCTCACTAAGGGGAATTCCCTGGTTTTCCTGGGTGTGGATTCTCTGGTTTGGAGTCTTGTTGCGAGATCTAGAGAAAGCAAAAAGTGATTGTTACAATGCTAGTGTAAAATGGTGGTCCCTGAGCTGGAAAGGCGTGTGTGGGTCAGAGAGCCTTGTGCTGATTAACATCTCAATGGTCAGGGCCAGGGTGAGTCACACAGTTACTGAGGTGTGTGCTGTCTGGGGACATATACATGTGAATGGTCCCAGGGCAGGGAGCAGGGAGAGAGAGATTACACACCATCTCATATATCCCCTAACCCAGGGTCACAGGGTCAGTGACCCCCCTCCCTAACCCATGGTCAGTGACTCCCCCTCCCTAACCCAGTGTCAGTGACCCCCCTCCCTAACCCAGGGTCAGTGACCCCCCCCCCTCCCTAACCCAGGGTCAGTGACCCCCCCCCCCTCCCTAACCCAGGGTCACTGGGCAGGGATCAGGATCCCCAGTTGCCCCTCAGTTCTGCCCCTTCGACAGTGCAGCACATTATACACTGTATCTAACCCCGTGCTGTACCTGCCCTGGGAGTGTTTGATGGGACAGTGTAGAGGGAGCTTTACTCTGTATCTAACCCCCTGTACCTGCCCTGGGAGTGTTTGATGGGACAGTGTAGACGGAGCTTTACTCTGTATCTCACCCCCTGTACCTGCCCTGGGAGTGTTTGATGGGACAGTGTAGAGGGAGCTTTACTCTGTATCTAACCCCCTGTACCTGCCCTGGGAGTGTTTGATGGGACAGTGTAGAGGGAGCTTTACTCTGTATCTAACCCCCTGTACCTGCCCTGGGAGTGTTTGATGGGACAGTGTAGAGGGAGCTTTACTCTGTATCTAACCCCCTGTACCTGCATTGGGAGTGTTTGATGGGACAGTGTAGACGGAGCTTTACTCTGTATCTCACCCCCTGTACCTGCCCTGGGAGTGTTTGATGGGACAGTTTAGAGGGAGCTTTACTCTGTATCTAACCCCCTGTACCTGCCCTGGGAGTGTTTGATGGGACAGTGCAGAGGGAGCTTTAATCTGTATCTAACCCCCTGTACCTGTCCTGGGAGTGTTTGATGGGACAGTGTAGAGGGAACTTTACTCTGTATCTAACCCCCTGTACCTGCCCCGGGAGTGTTTGATGGGACAGTGTAGAGGGAGCTTTACACTATATCTAACCCCCTGTACCTGCCCTGGGAGTGTTTGATAGACAGTGTAGAGGGAGCTTTACTCTGTATCTAACCCCCTGTACCTGCCCTGGGAGTGTTTGATGGGACAGTGTAGAGGGAGCTTTACTCTGTATCTAACCCCCTGTACCTGCACTGGGAGTGTTTGATGGGGACAGTGTAGAGGGAGCTTTACTCTGTATCTAACCCCCTGTACCTGCCCTGGGAGTGTTTGATGGGACAGTGGAGAGGGAGCTTTACTCTGTATCTAACCCCCTGTACCTGCCCTGGGAGTGTTTGATGGGACAGTGTAGAGGAAGCTTTACTCTGTATCTAACCCCCTGTACCTGCCCTGGGAGTGTTTGATGGGACAGTGTACAGAAAGCTTTACTCTGTATCTAACCCCCTGTCCCTGCTCTGGGACTGTTTGATGGGACAGTGTAGAGGGAGCATTACTCTGTATCTAACCCCCTGTACCTGCCCTGGAAGTGTTTGAGAGGACAGTGTAGAGGGAGCTTTACTCTGTATCTAACCCCCTGTACCTGCCCCGGGAGTGTTTGATGGGACAATGTAGAGGGAGCTTAACTCTGTATCTAACCCCCTGTACCTGCCCCGGGAGTGTTTGATGGGACAGTGTAGAGGGTGCTTTACTCTGTATCTAACCCCCTGTACCTGCCCCGGGAGTGTTTGATGGTACAGTGTAGCGGGAGCTTTACTCAGTATCTAACCCCCTGTACCTGCCCTGGGAGTGTTTGACGGACAGTGTGGAGGGAGCTTTACTCTGTATCTAACCCCCTGTACCTGCCCTGGGAGTATTTGATGGGGCAGTGTGGAGGGAGCTTTACTCTGTAGCTAACCCCCTGTACCTGCCCTGGGAGTGTTTGATGGGACAGTGTAGAGGGAGCTTTACTCTGTATCTAACAACTTGTACCTGCCCTGGGAGTGTTTGATGGGACAGTGTAGAGGGAGCTTTACTCTGTATCTATCCCCCTGTACCTGCCCTGGGAGTGTTTGATGGGACAGTGTAGAGGGAGCTTTACTTTGTATCAAACCCCCCTGTACCTGCCCTGGGAGTGTTTGATGGGACAGTGTAGAGGGAGCTTTACTCTGTATCTAACCCCCTGTACCTGCCCTGGGAGTGTTTGATGTGACAGTGTAGAGGGAGCTTTACTCTGTATCTAACCCCGTGTACCTGCCCTGGGAGTGTTTGATGGGACAATGTAGAGGGAGCTTTACTCTGTATCTAACCCCGTGCTGTACCTGCCCTGGGAGTGTTTGATGGGACAGTGTAGAGGGAGATTTACTCTGTATCTAACCCCGTGCTGTACCTGTCCTGAGAGTGTTTGATGGGACAGTGCAGAGGGAGCTTTACTCTGTATCTAACCCCCTGTAACTTCCCTGGGATTGTTTGATGGGACAGTGTAGAGGGAGCTTTACTCTGTATCTAACCCCCTGTTCCTGCCCTGGGAGTGTTTGATGGGACAGTGTTGAGGGAACTTTACTCTGTACCTAATCCGTGCTGTACCTGCTGTGGGAGTGTTTGATGGGACAGTGTAGAGGGAGCTTTATTTTGTATCTAGCCCCCTGCAGCTGCCCTGGGAGTGTTTGATAGGACAGTGTAGAGAGAGCTTTACTCTGTATCTAACCCCCTGTACCTGCCCTGGGAGTATTTGATGGGACAGTGTAGTGGGAGCTTTACTCTCTATCTAACCCCTGTACCTGACCTGGGAGTGTTTGATGGGACAGTGTAGAGGGAGCTTTACTCTGTATCTAACCCCCTGTACCTGCCCTGGGAGTGTTTGATGGGACAGTGTAGAGGTAGATTAAATTGGAGAGCAGTCGATCTCTGTAATCAATGTCCAATCATCAGAGAGACAGATAGAGAGAGAGAGAAGTAGTGACAGAGAGAGAGAGAGATGGACAGAGAGAGGGAGGAAGAGAGAGAGAAGCAGACACAGAGGGAGAGAGATAGGGAAGGAGAGAGAGAGAGAGAAGCAGAGACAGAGGGAGAGACAGAGGGAGAGAGAGAGGGAAAGAGAGCGAGAGACACAGAGAGAGAGAGACAGAGAGAGAGACAGAGAGAGAGAGATTGAGTGAATGAGACAGAGAGAGACAGTCAGAGAGAGTGACAGAGTGAATTAGACAGAGAGAGAGACAGTCAGGGAGAGTGACTGAGAAAGAGAGTGACAGTGAGCGAGAGAGAGATGGTAAGAGACAGTGAGAGACAGACAGAGAGCGAGAAAATGAGAGAGTCAGAAAGACAGAGAGAGAGATTGAAAAATGCAGGAGAGAGATACAGAGAGAGAGACAGAGGCATAGAGAGAGAGGGGGATAGAGAGAGAGAGGAATAGGGAGAAAGAGGGAGAGAGACAGACAGAGAGAGGGAAACACAGGGAAAGAGAGAGAGAGACAGAGAGATGGAGAGAGTAGGACAGAGAGAGAGAGAGGGACAGAGAGAGAGAGGGAGAGAGAGTGGGAGCAAGAGAGGGAGATCGGGAGAAGGTCAGAGAGAGGGAGAGAGAGGGAGAGAGAGAGAGAAAGAGAGCAAGACAAACAGATAGAAACAGATAGAGAGAGAGGGAGATACAGAGATAGGCAGTCAGACAGACAGAGAGAGCGAGAGAGAGAGAGAGAGATAGAGCGAGAGGGAGATGGAAAGAGACAGGAGACAGATAGAGGGAGACAGAGAGAGAAACACAGAGAGAGGGACAGAGATAGGGATAAGGATAGAGAGAGTAAGGGATAGAGAGAGAGAGCGAGAGGGGGAGAGAGAGAGACCGAGAGAGAGAGTGACAGAGAGAAAGGAGAGAGAGACAGACAAAAAGAGTGAGACAGAGAGACAGAGAGATGGAAAGAGACAGGAGAGAGAGACAGAGAAAGAGAGAGAGACAGATGAGAGAGACAGAGCGAGAGAGAGACACAGATAAAACGAGACAGAGTGTGACAAAGCGAGAAAACGAGACAGAGAGAGAGTCAGAGTGTGTGAATGTGACAGAGAGAGAGAGAGAGAGAGACAGACAGATAATGTCAGAGAGAGGGAGAGTGAGACAGACAGAGAGAGAGAGAGGGATAGAGAGAGATAGGGAGAGAGAGACAGAGAGAGAGAGAGACAGAGAGCGAGAGAGAGAGAGAGAGATAGAGTGAGACAGAGAGGGGAACAGAGAGGGACAGAGAGAGAGAGAGAGAGCGAGAGAGAGAAAGTGGTGGAAAGCGACAGGAGAGAGAGACAGAGATACAGAAAGAGAGAGAGAGAGGGATAGAGAGAGCGAGGGATAGAGGGAGAGAATTATAGAGAGGGAGGGAAAGAGAGAGAGCCAGAGAGAGACAGGGAGAGAGATAGATCGAGAGAAAGAGACAGAGATACAGAGACAGAGAGAGAGAGACAGAGAGTGATAGAGAGACAGTGCGAGAGAAAGAAACAGAGATAGATCGGCAGAGAGAGAGAGAGAGAGAGAGAGAGAGAGACAGAGAGAGTGAGACAGAGAGAGACAGTCAATGAAAGAGACTGCGAAAGAGTGACAGTGAGCGAGAGAGATGGTAAGGGATAGAGAGAGAGAGACAGAGAGAGAGAAAATGAGAGAGTGAGAGAGACAGAGAGAGGGAGAGATGGAAAAATGCAGGAGAGAGAGATTGAGAGGGATAGAGAGAGAGCGGGATATAGAGAGAAACGGATTGGGAGAAGGAGAGAGACAGACAGAGAGAGAGAGATAGAGAGAGAGACAGAGAGAGATGGAGACAACGTGAGAAAACGAGACAGAAAGAGAGACAGAGAGATTGAGTGTGACATAGAGAGAGAGAGAGAGAGACAGAGATACAGAGACAGAGAGAGAGCAAGGGAGAGAGAGAATGAGAGAGAGAGTGAGAGACACGGTGAGAGGAACAGAGAGAGAGGCAGAGAGAGAGAGAGAGAGACAGGGCGAGAGAGAGAAAGAGAGGGAAAGAGACAGGCGAGAGAGACAGAGACAGAGAGAGAAATTCAGAGACACAGAGAGACAGAGAAACAGAGAGGGACAGAGAGCGAGAAAGATGGATAGAAAGAGAGTGGGATAGAGGGAGAGAGCATAGAGTGGGAGAGAGAGAAAGAAAGAGCGAGAGAGACAGAGAGAGATGTAGAGAGAGAGAGACAGAGAGAGAGACAGAGAGAGAGACAGAGAGAAAGAAAGAGAGAGAGAGAGAGAGAGAGAGAGACAGAGAGAGAGAGTGAGAGACAGAGAGAGAGAGTGAGAGACAGAGAGAGATATATATAGAGAGAGAGACAGAGAGAGAGACAGAGAGAGAGAGACAGAGAGAAAGAAAGAGAGAGAGACAGAGTGAGAGAGAGACAGAGAGAGAGATAGAGAGACAGAGAGAGAGTGAGGGACAGAGAGAGAGGGAGAGAGAGAGGGAGAGAGAGCAAGAGGAACAGAGAGAGGGACAGAGAGAGAGAAAGAGAGAGACAGAGTGAGAGAGAGGGACACAAAGTGGGAGAGAGAGAGAGAGATAGAAAGAGAGAGTGAGAGGGAGAGAGAAAGAGACAGGGAGGGAGACAGATAGACAAAGAGACACAGAGAGAGTGAAAGAGAGAGAGAGCGAGAGAGAGAGAGAGATAGTGACAGAAGAGAGACACAGAGATAGAGATCGCGTGAGACAGACAGAGAGAGACACAGAGAGAGGGAGAGACAGAGACAGAGTATTTGTGTGTGTGTCTCTCTCTCTATCTGTCTCCCTGTATAGATTATGGGATTGATACAGGGCTATGGGGAGAGAGCGGGGCAGTGGGATTAGTTTGGGGATTGTAACAGGACTATGGGGAAAGAGCGGGGCAGTGGGATTAGTTTGGGGATTGATACAGGACTATGGGGAGAGAGCGGGGCAGTGGGATTAGTTTGGGGATTGATACAGGAGTATGGGGAGTGAGCGGGGCAGCGGGATTAGTTTGGGGATTGATACAGGGCGATGGGGAGAGAGCGGGACAGTGGGATTAGTTTGGGGATTGAAACAGGGCGATGGGGAAAGAGCGGGGCAGTGGGATTAGTTTGGGGATTGAAACAGGGCGATGGGGAAAGAGCGGGGCAGTGGGATTAGTTTGAGGATTGATACAGGGCTATTGGGAGAGAGTGGGGCAGTGGGATTAGTTTGGGGCTTGATACAGGACTATGAGGAGAGAACGGGGCAGTGGGATCAGTTTGGGATTGATATAGGACTATGAGGAGAGAGCGGGGCAGTGGGATTAGTTTGGAGATTGATACAGGGCTATGGGGAGAGCGCGGGGCAGTGGGATTAGTTTGGGAATTGATACAGGGCTATGGGGAGAGAGCGGGGCAGTGGGATTAGTTTGGGGATTGAAACAGGGCTATGGGGAGAGAGTGGGGCAGTGGGATTAGTTTGGGGATTGATACAGGACTATGAGGAGAGAGCGGGGCAGTGGGAATTGTTTGGGTGCGATTGAGCAGCCATTTTACAGGAGATGTGTGGTGACCATTTTACACCAGGACACGTGTTACAGAGAAAGAGAGAGAGAGAGAGACAGAGAGAGAGAGAGAAGACAGTAATAGAGAGAGAGAGAGAGAGACAAGAGAGTCAGAGTGACAGAAATAGTGAGCGAGAGAGGCACATACAGGGAGAAAGAGAGAGACATAGAGAAAGAGACAGAGCGAGAGAGACAGATAGAGCCAGAGATAGAGAGAGAGAGAGAGAGAGAAAGAAAGACACGGAGAGACTGAGAGTGAGAGTCAGAGAGAGAGAAAAAACAGAGACACAGATAGACAGAGAAACAAAGAGAGAAAGGGAGAGACAGAGACAGAGAGAGAGAGAAACAGAGAGAGATACAGAGCGAGGGAGAGAGAGAGAGTCAGAGAGAGAGACACAACAAATCCAAAGCAAGGGAGAGAGAGACAGAGAGAGAGACACAGAGAGAGGGGAACAGAGGGACAGAGAGAGCGAGAGAGAGAGAGAGGCAAACTTATAGAGAGATAGAGAGGGACAGACAGAGAGATAGATAGAGAATGATGGAGAGAGAGGGAGACAGAGATCGGCAGACAGAGAGATCTAGAGAGAAAGAGTAAGAGAGAAAGGGACAGAGAGAGAGGGACTGAGAGAGCGAGTGTGTCTGTGAGTGTGTGTGTCTCTATCTGTCTCCCTGTATAGACTCTGGAATTGACCCATGGCTATGGGGAGACGGCGGGGCAGTGGGATTAGTTTGGGGATTCATACAGGGCTATGGGGATAGAGCGGGGCAGTGGGATTAGTTTGGCGATTGATACAGGGCTATGTGGAGAGAGCGGGGCAGTGGGATTAGTTTGGGGATTGATACAGGGCTATGGGGAGAGAGCGCGGCAGTGGGATCAGTTTGGGATTGATATAGGACTATGAGGAGAGAGCGGGGCAGTGGGATTAGTTTGGGGATTGATACAGGGCTATGGGGAGAGCGCGGGGCAGTGGGATTAGTTTGGGGATTGATACAGGGCTATAGGGAGAGAGCGGGGCAGTGGTATTAGTTTGGGGATTGAAACAGGGCTATGGGGAGAGAGTGGGGCAGTGGGATTAGTTTGGGGATTGATACAGGACTATGGGGAGAGAGCGGGGCAGTGGGAATAGTTTGGGGATTGATACAGGACTATGTGGAGAGAGCAGGGCAGTGGGATTATTTTGGGGATTGATACAGGACTATGGGGATAGAGCGGGGCAGTGGGATTAGTTTGGGGATTGATACAGGGCTATGTGGAGAGAGCGGGGCAGTGGGATTAGTTTGGGGATTCATACAGGGCTATGGGGAGAGAGCGCGGCAGTGGGATCAGTTTGGGATTGATATAGGACTATGAGGAGAGAGCGGGGCAGTGGGATTAGTTTGGGGATTGATACAGGGCTATGGGGAGAGCGCGGGGCAGTGGGATTAGTTTGGGGATTGATACAGGGCTATGGGGAGAGAGCGGGGCAGTGGTATTAGTTTGGCGATTGAAACAGGGCTATGGGGAGAGAGTGGGGCAGTGGGATTAGTTTGGGGATTGATACAGGACTATGAGGAGAGAGCGGGGCAGTGGGATTTGTTTGGGTGCGATTGAGCAGCCATTTTACAGGAAATGTGTGGTGACCATTTTACACCAGGACACGTGTTACAGAGAAAGAGAGAGAGAGAGAGACAGAGAGAGAGAGAGAGAAGACAGTAATAGAGAGAGAGAGAGAGAGACAAGAGAGTCAGAGTGACAGAAATAGTGAGCGAGAGAGGCACATACAGGGAGAAAGAGAGAGACATAGAGAAAGAGACAGAGCGAGAGAGACAGATAGAGCCAGAGAGAGAGAGAGAGAGAGAGAGAGAAAGAAAGACAGGGAGAGACTGAGAGTGAGAGTCAGAGAGAGAGAAAAAACAGAGACACAGATAGACAGAGAAACAAAGAGAGAAAGGGAGAGACAGAGACAGAGAGAGAGAGAAACAGAGAGAGATACAGAGCGAGGGAGAGAGAGAGAGTCAGAGAGAGAGACACAACAAATCCAAAGCAAGGGAGAGAGAGACAGAGAGAGAGACACAGAGAGAGGGGAACAGAGGGACAGAGAGAGCGAGAGAGAGAGAGAGGCAAACTTATAGAGAGATAGAGAGGGACAGACAGAGAGATAGATAGAGAATGATGGAGAGAGAGGGAGACAGAGATCGGCAGACAGAGAGATCTAGAGAGAAAGAGTAAGAGAGAAAGGGACAGAGAGAGAGGGACTGAGAGAGCGAGTGTGTCTGTGAGTGTGTGTGTCTCTATCTGTCTCCCTGTATAGACTCTGGAATTGACCCATGGCTATGGGGAGACGGCGGGGCAGTGGGATTAGTTTGGGGATTCATACAGGGCTATGGGGATAGAGCGGGGCAGTGGGATTAGTTTGGGGATTGATACAGGGCTATGTGGAGAGAGCGGGGCAGTGGGATTAGTTTGGGGATTGATACAGGACTATGGGGAGAGAGCAGGGCAGTGGGATTAGTTTGGAGATTGATACAGGACTATGGGGAGACAGCGAGGCAGTGGGATTAGTGTGGGGATTGATACAGGACTATCGGGAGAGAGCGGGGAATTGGGATTATTTTGGGACTGATACAGGTCTATGGGGAGAGAGCCGAGCAGTGGGATTAGTTTGGGGATTGAAACAGGACTATGGGGAGAGAGCGGGGAAGTGGGATTAGTTTGGGGATTGATACAGGGCTATGTGGAGAGAGCGGGGCAGTGGGATGAGTTTGGGGATGGATACAGTGCTATGTGGAAAGAGCGGGGCAGTGGAATTGTTTTGGGGATTGATAGAGGGCTATGGGGAGAGAGCGGGGCAGTGGGATTAGTTTGGGGATTGATACAGGGCTATGGGGAGAGAGCGGGGCAGTGGGATTAGTTTGGGGATTGATACAGGGCTTTGGGGAGAGAGCGGGGCTGTGGGATTAGTTTGGGGATTGATACAGGGCTATGGGGAGAAAGCGGGGCAGTGGGATTAGTTTGGGGATTGATACAGGGCTTTGGGGAGAGAGCGGGGCATTGGGATTAGTTTGGGGATTGAAACAGGGCTATGGGGAGAGAGCGGGGCAGTGGGATTAGTTTGGGGATTGATACAGGGCTATGGGGAGAGAGCGGGGCTGTGGGATTAGTTTGGGGATTGATAGAGGGCTATGGGGAGAGAGCGGGGCAGTGGGATTAATTTGGGGATTGATGCAGGGCTATGGGGAGAGAGCGGGGCATTGGGATTAGTTTGGGGATTGAAACAGGGCTATGGGGAGAGAGCGGTGCTGTGTGATTAGTGTGGGGATTGATACAGGGCTATGAGGAGAGAGCGGGGCAGTGGGATTAGTTTGGGGATTGATCGAGGGCTATGGGGAGAGAGCGGGGCAGTGAAATTAGTTTGGTGATTGATACAGGGCTATGGGGAGAGAGCGGGGCAGTGGGATTAGTTTGGGGATTGATACAGGGCTATGGGGAGAGAGCGGGGCAGTGGGATTAGTTTGGGGATTGATACAGGGCTATGGGGAGAGAGCGGGGCTGTGGGATTAGTTTGGGGATTGATAGAGGGCTATGGGGAGAGAGCGGGGCAGTGGGATTAGTTTGGGGATTGAAACAGGGCTATGGGGAGTGAGCGGGGCAGTGGGATTAGTTTGGGGATTGATACAGGGCTTTGGGGAGAGAGCGGGGCATTGGGATTAGTTTGGGGATTGAAACAGGGCTATGGGAAGAGAGCGGGGCAGTGGGATTAGTTTGGGGATTGATACAGGGCTATGGGGAGAGAGCGGGGCTGTGGGATTAGTTTGGGGATTGATAGAGGGCTATGGGGAGAGAGCGGGGCAGTGGGATTAGTTTGGGGATTGATACAGGGCTATGGGGAGAGAGCGGGGCAGTGGGATTAGTTTGGGGATTGATACATGGCTATGGGGAGAGAGCGGGGCTGTGGGATTAGTTTGGGGATTGATAGAGGGATATGGAGAGAGAGCGGGGCAGTGGGATTAGTTTGGGGATTGATACAGGGCTATGGGGAGAGAGCGGGGCAGTGGGATTAGTTTGGGGATTGATACAGGACTATGGGGAGAGAGCGGGGCAGTGGGATTAGTTTGGGGATTGATACAGGGCTTTGGGGAGAGAGCGGGGCATCGGGATTAGTTTGGGGATTTAAACAGGGCTATGGGGAGAGAGTGGGGTAGTGGGATTAGTTTGGGGATTGATACAGGGCTATGGGGAGAGAGCGGGGCAGTGGGATTAGTTTGGGGATTGATACAGGGCTTGGGGGAGAGAGCGGGGCTGTGGGATTAGTTTGGGGATTGATAGAGGACTATGGGGAGAGAGCGGGGCAGTGGGATTAGTTTGGGGTTTGATACAGGGCTATGGGGAGAGAGCGGGGCAGTGGGATTAGTTTGGGGATTGATACAGGGCTATGGGGAGAGAGCGGGGCAGTGGGATTAGTTTGGGGATTGATAGAGGGCTATGGGGAGAGAGCTGGGCAGTGGGATTAGTTTGGGGATTGATACAGGGCTATGGGGAGAGAGCGGGGCAGTGGGATTAGTTTGGGGATTGATACAGGGCTATGGGGAGAGAGCGGGGCTGTGGGATTAGTTTGGGGATTGATAGAGGGCTATGGGGAGAGAGCGGGGCAGTGGGATTAGTTTGGGGATTGATACAGGGCTATGGGGAGAGAGCGGGGCAGTAGCATTAGTTTGGGGATTGATACAGGGCTATGGGGAGAGAGCGGGGCAGTGGGATTAGTTTGGGGATTGATACAGGGCTTTGGGGAGAGAGCGGGGCATTGGGATTAGTTTGGGGATTGATACAGGGCTATGGGGAGAGAGCGTGGCTGTGGGATTAGTTTGGGGATTGATAGAGGAATATGGGGAGAGATCGGGGCACTGGGATTAGTTTGGGGATTGATGCAGGGCTATGGGGAGAGAGCGGGGCAGTGGGATTAGTTTGGGGATTGATACAGGGCTATGGGGAGAGAGCGGGGCAGTGGGATTAGTTTGGGGATTGATACAGGGCTATGGGGAGAGAGCGGGGCTGTGGGATTAGTTTTGGTATTGATACAGGACTATGGTGAGAATGCGGGGCAGTGGGATTAGTTTGGGGATTGATACAGGACTATGGGGAGACAGCGGGGCAGTGGAATTAGTGTGGGGATTGATACAGGACTATGGGGAGAGAGCGGGGCAGTGGGATTAGTTTGGGGATAGATACAGGACTATGGGGAGAGAGCGGGGCAGTGGGATTTGTTTGGGGATTGATACAGGGCTATGGTCAGAGAGCGAGGCAGTGGGATTAGTTTGGAGATTGATATAGGACTATGGGGAGACAGCGGGGCAGTGGGATTAGTTTGGGGATTGATACAGGGCTGTGTGGAGAGAGCGGGCAGTGGGATTAGTTTGGGGATTGATACAGGACTATGGGGAGTGAGCGGTGCAGTGGGATTAGTTTGGGGATTGATACAAGACTATGGGGAGAGAGCGGGCAGTGGGATTAGTTTGGGGATTGATACAGGACTATGGGGAGTGAGCGGTGCAGTGGGATTAGTTTGGGGTTTGATACAGGAGTATGGGGAGAGAGCGGGGCAGTGGGATTCGTTTGGGGATTCGCACAGGGCTATGGGGAGAGAGCGGAGCAGTGGGATTAGTTTGGCGATTGTTACAGGGCTATGGGGAGAGAGCGGGGCAATGGGATTAGTTTGGGGATTGATACAAGACTATGGGGAGAGAGCGGGCAGTGGGATTAGTTTGGGGATTGATACAGGACTATGGGGAGTGAGCGGTGCAGTGGGATTAGTTTGGGGTTTGATACAGGAGTATGGGGAGAGAGCGGGGCAGTGGGATTCGTTTGGGGATTAGCACAGGGCTATGGGGAGAGAGCGGAGCAGTGGGATTAGTTTGGCGATTGTTACAGGGCTATGGGGAGAGAGCGGGGCAATGGGATTAGTTTGGGGATTGATACAGGACTGTGGGGAGAGGGCAGGGCAGTGGGATTAGTTGGGGATTGATACAGGACTATGGGGAGAGAGCGAGGCAGTCAGATTAGTTTGGGAATTGATACAGGACTATGGGGAGAGAGCGGGACAGTGGGATTAGTTTGGGGATTGATACAGGGCTATGTGGAAAGAGCGGGGCAGTGGAATTATTTTGAGGATTGATAAAGTGCTTTGGGGAGAGAGCGGGGCATTGGGATTTGTTTGGGGATTGAAACAGGGCTATGGGGAGAGAGCGGGGCAGTGGGATTAGTTTGGGGATTGATACAGGGCTATGGGGAGAGAGCGGGGCAGTGGGATTAGTTGGGGGATTGATACAGGGCTATGGGGAGAGAGCGGGGCTGTGGGATTAGTTTGGGGATTGATAGAGGAATATGGGGAGAGATCGGGGCAGTGGGATTAGTTTGGGGATTGATACAGGGCTATGGGGAGAGAGCGGGGCAGTGGGATTAGTTTGGGGATTGAAACAGGGCTATGGGGAGAGAGCGGGGCAGTGGGATTAGTTTGGGGATTGATACAGGGCTATGGGGAGAGAGCGGGGCTGTGGGATTAGTTTGGGGATTGATAGAGGGCTATGGGGAGAGAGCGGGGCAGTGGGATTAATTTGGGGATTGATGCAGGGCTATGGGGAGAGAGCGGGGCATTGGGATTAGTTTGGGGATTGAAACAGGGCTATGGGGAGAGAGCGGTGCTGTGTGATTAGTGTGGGGATTGATACAGGGCTATGGGGAGAGAGCGGGGCAGTGGGATTAGTTTGGGGATTGATCGAGGGCTATGGGGAGAGAGCGGGGCAGTGAAATTAGTTTGGTGATTGATACAGGGCTATGGGGAGAGAGCGGGGCAGTGGGATTAGTTTGGGGATTGATACAGGGCTATGGGGAGAGAGCGGGGCAGTGGGATTAGTTTGGGGATTGATACAGGGCTATGGGGAGAGAGCGGGGCTGTGGGATTAGTTTGGGGATTGATAGAGGGCTATGGGGAGAGAGCGGGGCAGTGGGATTAGTTTGGGGATTGATACAGGGCTATGGGGAGTGAGCGGGGCAGTGGGATTAGTTTGGGGATTGATACAGGGCTTTGGGGAGAGAGCGGGGCATTGGGATTAGTTTGGGGATTGAAACAGGGCTATGGGAAGAGAGCGGGGCAGTGGGATTAGTTTGGGGATTGATACAGGGCTATGGGGAGAGAGCGGGGCTGTGGGATTAGTTTGGGGATTGATAGAGGGCTATGGGGAGAGAGCGGGGCAGTGGGATTAGTTTGGGGATTGATACAGGGCTATGGGGAGAGAGCGGGGCAGTGGGATTAGTTTGGGGATTGATACATGGCTATGGGGAGAGAGCGGGGCTGTGGGATTAGTTTGGGGATTGATAGAGGGCTATGGAGAGAGAGCGGGGCAGTGGGATTAGTTTGGGGATTGATACAGGGCTATGGGGAGAGAGCGGGGCAGTGGGATTAGTTTGGGGATTGATACAGGACTATGGGGAGAGAGCGGGGCAGTGGGATTAGTTTGGGGATTGATACAGGGCTTTGGGGAGAGAGCGGGGCATCGGGATTAGTTTGGGGATTTAAACAGGGCTATGGGGAGAGAGTGGGGTAGTGGGATTAGTTTGGGGATTGATACAGGGCTATGGGGAGAGAGCGGGGCAGTGGGATTAGTTTGGGGATTGATACAGGGCTTTGGGGAGAGAGCGGGGCTGTGGGATTAGTTTGGGGATTGATAGAGGACTATGGGGAGAGAGCGGGGCAGTGGGATTAGTTTGGGGTTTGATACAGGGCTATGGGGAGAGAGCGGGGCAGTGGGATTAGTTTGGGGATTGATACAGGGCTATGGGGAGAGAGCGGGGCAGTGGGATTAGTTTGGGGATTGATAGAGGGCTATGGGGAGAGAGCTGGGCAGTGGGATTAGTTTGGGGATTGATACAGGGCTATGGGGAGAGAGCGGGGCAGTGGGATTAGTTTGGGGATTGATACAGGGCTATGGGGAGAGAGCGGGGCTGTGGGATTAGTTTGGGGATTGATAGAGGGCTATGGGGAGAGAGCGGGGCAGTGGGATTAGTTTGGGGATTGATACAGGGCTATGGGGAGAGAGCGGGGCAGTAGCATTAGTTTGGGGATTGATACAGGGCTATGGGGAGAGAGCGGGGCAGTGGGATTAGTTTGGGGATTGATACAGGGCTTTGGGGAGAGAGCGGGGCATTGGGATTAGTTTGGGGATTGATACAGGGCTATGGGGAGAGAGCGTGGCTGTGGGATTAGTTTGGGGATTGATAGAGGAATATGGGGAGAGATCGGGGCACTGGGATTAGTTTGGGGATTGATGCAGGGCTATGGGGAGAGAGCGGGGCAGTGGGATTAGTTTGGGGATTGATACAAGGGCTATGGGGAGAGAGCGGGGCAGTGGGATTAGTTTGGGGATTGATACAGGGCTATGGGGAGAGAGCGGGGCTGTGGGATTAGTTTTGGTATTGATACAGGACTATGGTGAGAATGCGGGGCAGTGGGATTAGTTTGGGGATTGATACAGGACTATGGGGAGACAGCGGGGCAGTGGAATTAGTGTGGGGATTGATACAGGACTATGGGGAGAGAGCGGGGCAGTGGGATTAGTTTGGGGATAGATACAGGACTATGGGGAGAGAGCGGGGCAGTGGGATTTGTTTGGGGATTGATACAGGGCTATGGTCAGAGAGCGAGGCAGTGGGATTAGTTTGGAGATTGATATAGGACTATGGGGAGACAGCGGGGCAGTGGGATTAGTTTGGGGATTGATACAGGACTATGGGGAGAGAGCGGGCAGTGGGATTAGTTTGGGGATTGATACAGGACTATGGGGAGTGAGCGGTGCAGTGGGATTAGTTTGGGGTTTGATACAGGAGTATGGGGAGAGAGCGGGGCAGTGGGATTCGTTTGGGGATTAGCACAGGGCTATGGGGAGAGAGCGGAGCAGTGGGATTAGTTTGGCGATTGTTACAGGGCTATGGGGAGAGAGCGGGGCAATGGGATTAGTTTGGGGATTGATACAAGACTATGGGGAGAGAGCGGGCAGTGGGATTAGTTTGGGGATTGATACAGGACTATGGGGAGTGAGCGGTGCAGTGGGATTAGTTTGGGGTTTGATACAGGAGTATGGGGAGAGAGCGGGGCAGTGGGATTCGTTTGGGGATTAGCACAGGGCTATGGGGAGAGAGCGGAGCAGTGGGATTAGTTTGGCGATTGTTACAGGGCTATGGGGAGAGAGCGGGGCAATGGGATTAGTTTGGAGATTGATACAGGACTGTGGGGAGAGGGCAGGGCAGTGGGATTAGTTGGGGATTGATACAGGACTATGGGGAGAGAGCGAGGCAGTCAGATTAGTTTGGGAATTGATACAGGACTATGGGGAGAGAGCGGGACAGTGGGATTAGTTTGGGGATTGATAGAGGGCTATGTGGAAAGAGCGGGGCAGTGGAATTATTTTGAGGATTGATAAAGTGCTTTGGGGAGAGAGCGGGGCATTGGGATTTGTTTGGGGATTGAAACAGGGCTATGGGGAGAGAGCGGGGCAGTGGGATTAGTTTGGGGATTGATACAGGGCTATGGGGAGAGAGCGGGGCAGTGGGATTAGTTGGGGGATTGATACAGGGCTATGGGGAGAGAGCGGGGCTGTGGGATTAGTTTGGGGATTGATAGAGGAATATGGGGAGAGATCGGGGCAGTGGGATTAGTTTGGGGATTGATACAGGGCTATGGGGAGAGAGCGGGGCAGTGGGATTAGTTTGGGGATTGAAACAGGGCTATGGGGAGAGAGCGGGGCTGTGGGATTAGTTTGGGGATTGATAGAGGGCTTTGGGGAGAGACCGGGGCAGTGGGATTAGTTTGGGGATTGATACAGGGCTATGGGGAGAGAGCGGGGCAGTGGGATTAGTTTGGTGATTGATACAGGGCTATGGGGAGAGAGCGGGGCAGTGGGCTTAGATTGGGGATTGATACAGGGCTATGGGGAGAGAGCGGGGCAGTGGGATTAGTTTTGGGATTGATACAGGACTATGGTGAGGGAGCGGGGCAGTGGGATTAGTTTGGGGATTGATACAGGACTATGGGGAGACAGCGGGGCAGTGGGATTAGTGTGGGGATTGATACAGGACTATGGGGAGAGAGCAGGGCAGTGGGATTAGTTTGGGGATTGATACAGGACTATGGGGAGAAAGCGGGGCAGTGGGATTTGTTTGGGGATTGATACAGGGCTATGGTCAGAGAGCGAGGCAGTGGGATTAGTTTGGAGATTGATATAGGACTATGGGGAGACAGCGGGGCAGTGGGATTAGTTTGGGGATTGATACAGGGCTGTGTGGAGAGAGCCTGGCAGTGGGATTATTTTTGGACTGATACAGGACTATGGGGAGAGAGCGGGGCAGTGGGATTAGTTTGGGGATTGATACAGGACTAAGGGGAGAGAGCGGGCAGTGGGATCAGTTTGGGGATTGATACAGGACTATGAGGAGTGAGCGGGGCAGTGGGATTAGTTTGGGGTTTGATACAGGAGTATGGGGAGAGAGCGGGGCAGTGGGATTAGTTTGGGGATTTGCACAGGGCTATGGGGAGAGAGCGGAGCAGTGGGATTAGTTTGGCGATTGATACAGGGCTATGGGGAGAGAGCGGGGCAGTGGGATTAGTTTGGGAATTGATACAGGACTGTGGGGCGAGAGCAGGGCAGTGGGATTAGTTGGGGATTGATACAGGACTATGGGGAGAGAGCGAGGCAGTCAGATTAGTTTGGGAATTGATACAGGACTATGGGGAGAGAGCGGGGGAGCGGGATTAGTTTGGGGATTGATACAGGGCTATGTGGAAAGAGCGGGGCAGTGGAATTATTTTGAGGATTGATAAAGGGCTTTGGGGAGAGAGCGGGTCATTGGGATTAGTTTGGGGATTGAAACAGGGCTATGGGGAGAGAGCGGGGCAGTGGGATTAGTTTGGGGATTGATACAGGACTATGGGGAGAGAGCGGGGCAGTGGGATTAGTTTGGGGATTGATACAGGGCTATGGGGAGAGAGCGGGGCAGTGGGATTAGTTTGGGGATTGATACAGGGCTATGGGGAGAGAGCGGGGCAGTGGGATTACTTTGGGGATTGATACAGGGCTTTGTGGAGAGTGCGGGGCATTGGGATTAGTTTGAGGATTGATACAGGGCTATGGGGAGAGAGCGGGGCTGTGGGATTAGTTTGGGGATTGATAGAGGACTATGGGGAGAAAGCGGGGCAGTGGGATTAGTTTGTGGATTGATACAGGGCTATGGTGAGAGAGCGGGGCAGTGGGATTAGTTTGGGGATTGATACAGGGCTATGGGGAGAGAGCGGGGCTGTGGGATTAGTTTGGGGATTGATAGAGGGCTATGGGGAGAGAGCGGGGCAGTGGGATTAGTTTGGGGATTGATACAGGGCTATGGGGAGAGAGCGGGGCAGTGGGATTAGTTGGGGGATTGATACAGGGCTATAGGGAGAGAGCGGGGCTGTGGGATTAGTTTGGGGATTGATAGAGGGCTATGGGGAGAGAGCGGGGCAGTGGGATTAGTTTGGGGATTGATACAGGGCTACGTGGAGAGAGCGGGGCAGTGGGATTAGTTTGGGGATTGATACAGGGCTATGGGGAGAGAGCGGGGCAGTGGGATTAGTTTGGGGTTTGTTACAGGGCTTTGGGGAGAGAGCGGGGCATTGGGATTAGTTTGGGGATTGAAACAGGGCTATGGGGAGAGAGCGGGGCAGTGGGATTAGTTTGGGGATTGATACAGGGCTATGGGGAGAGAGCGGGGCTGTGGGATTAGTTTGGGGATTGATAGAGGGCTATGGGGAGAGAGCGGGGCAGTGGGATTAGTTTGGGGATTGATACAGGGCTATGGGGAGAGAGCGGGGCAGTGGGATTAGTTTGGGGATTGATACAGGGCTATGAGGAGAGAGCGGGGCTGTGGGATTAGTTTGGGGATTGATAGAGGGCTATGGGGAGAGAGCGGGGCAGTGGGATTAGTTTGGGGATTGATACAGGGCTATGGGGAGAGAGCGGGGCAGTGGGATTAGTTTGGGGATTGATACAGGGCTATGGGGAGAGAGCGGGGCTGTGGGATTAGTTTGGGGATTGATAGAGGGCTATGGGGAGAGAGCGGGGCAGTGGGATTAGTTTGGGGATTGATACAGGGCTATGGGGAGAGAGCGGGGCAGTGGGATTAGTTTGGGGATTGATACAGGGCTATGGGGAGAGAGCGGGGCTGTGGGATTAGTTTGGGGATTGATAGAGGTCTATGGGGAGAGAGCGGGGCAGTGGGATTAGTTTGGGGATTGATACAGGGCTATGGGGAGAGAGCGGGGCTGTGGGATTAGTTTGGGGATTGATAGAGGGCTATGGGGAGAGAGCGGGGCAGTGGGATTAGTTTGGGGATTGATACAGGACTATGGGGAGAGAGCGGGGCAGTGGGATTAGTTTGGGGATTGATACAGGGCTATGGGGAGAGAGCGGGGCTGTGGGATTAGTTTGGGGATTGATGGAGGGCTATGGGGAGAGAGCGGGGCAGTGGGATTAGTTTGGGGATTGATACAGGGCTATGGGGAGAGAGCGGGGCAGTGGGATTAGTTTGGGGATTGATACAGGGCTTTGGGGAGAGAGCGGGGCATGGGGATTAGTTTGGGGATTGAAACAGGGCTATGGGGAGAGAGCGGGGCAGTGGGATTAGTTTCGGGATTGATACAGGGCTATGCGGAGTGAGCGGGGCTGTGGGATTAGTTTGGGGATTGATAGAGGGCTATGGGAGAGAGCGGGGCACTGGGATTAGTTTGGCGATTGATACAGGGCTATGGGGAGAGAGCGTGGCAGTGGGATTAGTTTGGGGATTGATACAGGGCTATGGGGAGAGAGCGGGGCAGTGGGATTAGTTTGGGGATTGATACAGGGCTTTGGGGAGAGAGCGGGGCGTTGGGATTAGTTTGGGGATTGATACAGGGCTATGGGGAGAGAGCGGGGCTGTGGGATTAGTTTGGGGATTGATAGAGGACTATCGGGAGAGAGCGGGGCAGTGGCATTAGTTTGGAGATTGATACAGGGCTATGGGGAGAGAGCGGGGCAGTGGGATTAGTTTGGGGATTGATACAGGGCTATGGGGAGAGAGCGGGGCTGTGGGATTAGTTTGGGGATTGATAGAGGGCTATGGGGAGAGAGCGGGGCAGTGGGATTAGTTTGGGGATTGATACAGGGCTATGGGCAGAGAGCGGGGCAGTGGGATTAGTTTTGGGATTGATACAGGGCTATGGGAAGAGAGCGGGGCTGTGGGATTAGTTTGGGGATTGATACAGGGCTATGGGGAGAGAGCGGGGCAGTGGGATTAGTTTGGGGATTGACACAGGGCTATGGGGAGAGAGCGGGGCAGTGGGATTAGTTTGGGGATTGATACAGGGCTTTGGGGAGAGAGCGGGGCATTGGGATTAGTTTGGGGATTGATACAGGGCTATGGGGAGAGAGCGGGACAGTGGGATTAGTTTGGGGATTGATACAGGGCTATGGGGAGAGAGCGGGGCTGTGGGATTAGTTTAGGGATTGATAGAGGGCTATGGGGAAAGAGCGGGGCAGTGGGATTAGTTTGGGAATTGATACAGGGCTATGGGGAGAGAGCGGGGCAGTGGGATTAGTTTGGGGATTGATACAGGACTATGGGGAGACAGCGGGGCAGTGGGATTAGTGTGGGGATTGATACAGGACTATGGGGAGAGAGCAGGGCAGTGGGATTAGTTTGGGGATTGATACAGTACTATGGGGAGAAAGCGGGGCAGTGGGATTTGTTTGGGGATTGATACAGGGCTATGGTCAGTGAGCGAGGCAGTGGGATTAGTTTGGAGATTGATATAGGACTATGGGGAGACAGCGGGGCAGTGGGATTAGTTTGGGGATTGATACAGGGCTGTGTGGAGAGAGCCTGGCAGTGGGATTATTTTTGGACTGATACAGGACTATGGGGAGAAAGCGGGGCATTGGGATTAGTTTGGGGATTGATACAGGACTAAGGGGAGAGAGCGGGCAGTGGGATCAGTTTGGGGATTGATACAGGACTATGAGGAGTGAGCGGGGCAGTGGGATTAGTTTGGGGTTTGATACAGGAGTATGGGGAGAGAGCGGGGCAGTGGGATTAGTTTGGGGATTTGCACAGGGCTATGGGGAGAGAGCGGAGCAGTGGGATTAGTTTGGCGATTGATACAGGGCTATGGGGAGAGAGCGGGGCAGTGGGATTAGTTTGGGAATTGATACAGGACTGTGGGGCGAGAGCAGGGCAGTGGGATTAGTTGGGGATTGATACAGGACTATGGGGAGAGAGCGAGGCAGTCAGATTAGTTTGGGAATTGATACAGGACTATGGGGAGAGAGCGGGGGAGCGGGATTAGTTTGGGGATTGATACAGGGCTATGTGGAAAGAGCGGGGCAGTGGAATTATTTTGAGGATTGATAAAGGGCTTTGGGGAGAGAGCGGGTCATTGGGATTAGTTTGGGGATTGAAACAGGGCTATGGGGAGAGAGCGGGGCAGTGGGATTAGTTTGGGGATTGATACAGGACTATGGGGAGAGAGCGGGGCAGTGGGATTAGTTTGGGGATTGATACAGGGCTATGGGGAGAGAGCGGGGCAGTGGGATTAGTTTGGGGATTGATACAGGGCTATGGGGAGAGAGCTGGGCTGTGGGATTAGTTTGGGGATTGATAGAGGGCTATGGGGAGAGAGCGGGGCAGTGGGATTAGTTTGGGGATTGATACAGGGCTATGGGGAGAGAGCGGGGCAGTGGGATTAGTTTGGGGATTGATACAGGGCTATGGGGAGAGAGCGGGGCAGTGGGATTAGTTTGGGGATTGATACAGGGCTTTGTGGAGAGAGCGGGGCATTGGGATTAGTTTGAGGATTGATACAGGGCTATGGGGAGAGAGCGGGGCTGTGGGATTAGTTTGGGGATTGATAGAGGACTATGGGGAGAAAGCGGGGCAGTGGGATTAGTTTGTGGATTGATACAGGGCTATGGTGAGAGAGCGGGGCAGTGGGATTAGTTTGGGGATTGATACAGGGCTATGGGGAGAGAGCGGGGCTGTGGGATTAGTTTGGGGATTGATAGAGGGCTATGGGGAGAGAGCGGGGCAGTGGGATTAGTTTGGGGATTGATACAGGGCTATGGGGAGAGAGCGGGGCAGTGGGATTAGTTGGGGGATTGATACAGGGCTATAGGGAGAGAGCGGGGCTGTGGGATTAGTTTGGGGATTGATAGAGGGCTATGGGGAGAGAGCGGGGCAGTGGGATTAGTTTGGGGATTGATACAGGGCTACGTGGAGAGAGCGGGGCAGTGGGATTAGTTTGGGGATTGATACAGGGCTATGGGGAGAGAGCGGGGCAGTGGGATTAGTTTGGGGTTTGTTACAGGGCTTTGGGGAGAGAGCGGGGCATTGGGATTAGTTTGGGGATTGAAACAGGGCAATGGGGAGAGAGCGGGGCAGTGGGATTAGTTTGGGGATTGATACAGGGCTATGGGGAGAGAGCGGGGCTGTGGGATTAGTTTGGGGATTGATAGAGGGCTATGGGGAGAGAGCGGGGCAGTGGGATTAGTTTGGGGATTGATACAGGGCTATGGGGAGAGAGCGGGGCAGTGGGATTAGTTTGGGGATTGATACAGGGCTATGAGGAGAGAGCGGGGCTGTGGGATTAGTTTGGGGATTGATAGAGGGCTATGGGGAGAGAGCGGGGCAGTGGGATTAGTTTGGGGATTGATACAGGGCTATGGGGAGAGAGCGGGGCAGTGGGATTAGTTTGGGGATTGATACAGGGCTATGGGGAGGGAGCGGGGCTGTGGGATTAGTTTGGGGATTGATAGAGGGCTATGGGGAGAGAGCGGGTCAGTGGGATTAGTTTGGGGATTGATACAGGGCTATGGGGAGAGAGCGGGGCAGTGGGATTAGTTTGGGGATTGATACAGGGCTATGGGGAGAGAGCGGGGCTGTGGGATTAGTTTGGGGATTGATAGAGGTCTATGGGGAGAGAGCGGGGCAGTGGGATTAGTTTGGGGATTGGTACAGGGCTATGGGGAGAGAGCGGGGCTGTGGGATTAGTTTGGGGATTGATAGAGGGCTATGGGGAGAGAGCGGGGCAGTGGGATTAGTTTGGGGATTGATACAGGACTATGGGGAGAGAGCGGGGCAGTGGGATTAGTTTGGGGATTGATACAGGGCTATGGGGAGAGAGCGGGGCTGTGGGATTAGTTTGGGGATTGATGGAGGGCTATGGGGAGAGAGCGGGGCAGTGGGATTAGTTTGGGGATTGATACAGGGCTATGGGGAGAGAGCGGGGCAGTGGGATTAGTTTGGGGATTGATACAGGGCTTTGGGGAGAGAGCGGGGCATGGGGATTAGTTTGGGGATTGAAACTGGGCTATGGGGAGAGAGCGGGGCAGTGGGATTAGTTTCGGGATTGATACAGGGCTATGCGGAGTGAGCGGGGCTGTGGGATTAGTTTGGGGATTGATAGAGGGCTATGGGAGAGACCGGGGCACTGGGATTAGTTTGGCGATTGATACAGGGCTATGGGGAGAGAGCGTGGCAGTGGGATTAGTTTGGGGATTGATACAGGGCTATGGGGAGAGCGCGGGGCAGTGGGATTAGTTTGGGGATTGATACAGGGCTTTGGGGAGAGAGCGGGGCGTTGGGATTAGTTTGGGGATTGATACAGGGCTATGGGGAGAGAGCGGGGCTGTGGGATTAGTTTGGGGATTGATAGAGGACTATCGGGAGAGAGCGGGGCAGTGGCATTAGTTTGGAGATTGATACAGGGCTATGGGGAGAGAGCGGGGCAGTGGGATTAGTTTGGGGATTGATACAGGGCTATGGGGAGAGAGCGGGGCTGTGGGATTAGTTTGGGGATTGATAGAGGGCTATGGGGAGAGAGCGGGGCAGTGGGATTAGTTTGGGGATTGATACAGGGCTATGGGGAGAGAGCGGGGCAGTGGGATTAGTTTTGGGATTGATACAGGGCTATGGGAAGAGAGCGGGGCTGTGGGATTAGTTTGGGGATTGATACAGGGCTATGGGGAGAGAGCGGGGCAGTGGGATTAGTTTGGGGATTGACACAGGGCTATGGGGAGAGAGCGGGGCAGTGGGATTAGTTTGGGGATTGATACAGGGCTTTGGGGAGAGAGCGGGGCATTGGGATTAGTTTGGGGATTGATACAGGGCTATGGGGAGAGAGCGGGACAGTGGGATTAGTTTGGGGATTGATACAGGGCTATGGGGAGAGAGCGGGGCTGTGGGATTAGTTTAGGGATTGATAGAGGGCTATGGGGAAAGAGCGGGGCAGTGGGATTAGTTTGGGAATTGATACAGGGCTATGGGGAGAGAGCGGGGCAGTGGGATTAGTTTGGGGATTGATACAGGGCTTTGGAGAGAAAGCGGGGCATTGGGATTAGTTTCGGGATTGAAACAGGGCTATGGGGAGAGAGCGGGGCAGTGGGATTAGTTTGGGGATTGATACAGGGCTATGGGGAGAGAGCGGGGCTGTGGGATTAGTTTGGGGATTGATAGAGGGCTATAGGGAGAGAGCGGGGCAGTGGGATTAGGTTGGGGATTGATACAGGGCTATGGGGAGAGAGCGGGGCAGTGGGATTAGTTTGGGGATTGATACAGGGCTATGGGGAGAGAGAGGGGCAGTGGGATAAGTTTTGGTATTGATACAGGATTATGGTGAGAGAGCGGGGCTGTGGGATTAGTTTGGGGATTGATACAGGACTATGGGGAGACAGCGGGGCAGTGGGATTCGTGTGGTGATTGATACAGGACTATGGGGAAAGAGCGGGGCAGTGGGATTAGTTTGGGAATTGATACAGGGCTATGGGGAGAGAGCGGGGCAGTGGGATTAGTTTGGGGATTGATACAGGACTATGGGGAGACAGCGGGGCAGTGGGATTAGTGTGGGGATTGATACAGGACTATGGGGAGAGAGCAGGGCAGTGGGATTAGTTTGGGGATTGATACAGGACTATGGGGAGAAAGCGGGGCAGTGGGATTTGTTTGGGGATTGATACAGGGCTATGGTCAGAGAGCGAGGCAGTGGGATTAGTTTGGAGATTGATATAGGACTATGGGGAGACAGCGGGGCAGTGGGATTAGTTTGGGGATTGATACAGGGCTGTGTGGAGAGAGCCTGGCAGTGGGATTATTTTTGGACTGATACAGGACTATGGGGAGAGAGCGGGGCAGTGGGATTAGTTTGGGGATTGATACAGGACTAAGGGGAGAGAGCGGGCAGTGGGATCAGTTTGGGGATTGATACAGGACTATGAGGAGTGAGCGGGGCAGTGGGATTAGTTTGGGGTTTGATACAGGAGTATGGGGAGAGAGCGGGGCAGTGGGATTAGTTTGGGGATTTGAACAGGGCTATGGGGAGAGAGCGGAGCAGTGGGATTAGTTTGGCGATTGATACAGGGCTATGGGGAGAGAGCGGGGCAGTGGGATTAGTTTGGGAATTGATACAGGACTGTGGGGCGAGAGCAGGGCAGTGGGATTAGTTGGGGATTGATACAGGACTATGGGGAGAGAGCGAGGCAGTCAGATTAGTTTGGGAATTGATACAGGACTATGGGGAGAGAGCGGGGGAGCGGGATTAGTTTGGGGATTGATACAGGGCTATGTGGAAAGAGCGGGGCAGTGGAATTATTTTGAGGATTGATAAAGGGCTTTGGGGAGAGAGCGGGTCATTGGGATTAGTTTGGGGATTGAAACAGGGCTATGGGGAGAGAGCGGGGCAGTGGGATTAGTTTGGGGATTGATACAGGACTATGGGGAGAGAGCGGGGCAGTGGGATTAGTTTGGGGATTGATACAGGGCTATGGGGAGAGAGCGGGGCAGTGGGATTAGTTTGGGGATTGATACAGGGCTATGGGGAGAGAGCTGGGCTGTGGGATTAGTTTGGGGATTGATAGAGGGCTATGGGGAGAGAGCGGGGCAGTGGGATTAGTTTGGGGATTGATACAGGGCTATGGGGAGAGAGCGGGGCAGTGGGATTAGTTTGGGGATTGATACAGGGCTATGGGGAGAGAGCGGGGCAGTGGGATTAGTTTGGGGATTGATACAGGGCTTTGTGGAGAGAGCGGGGCATTGGGATTAGTTTGAGGATTGATACAGGGCTATGGGGAGAGAGCGGGGCTGTGGGATTAGTTTGGGGATTGATAGAGGACTATGGGGAGAAAGCGGGGCAGTGGGATTAGTTTGTGGATTGATACAGGGCTATGGTGAGAGAGCGGGGCAGTGGGATTAGTTTGGGGATTGATACAGGGCTGTGGGGAGAGAGCGGGGCTGTGGGATTAGTTTGGGGATTGATAGAGGGCTATGGGGAGAGAGCGGGGCAGTGGGATTAGTTTGGGGATTGATAGAGGGCTATGGGGAGAGAGCGGGGCAGTGGGATTAGTTGGGGGATCGATACACGGCTATTGGGAGAGAGCGGGGCTGTGGGATTAGTTTGGGGATTGATAGAGGGCTATGGGGAGAGAGCGGGGCAGTGGGATTAGTTTGGGGATTGATACAGGGCTACGTGGAGAGAGCGGGGCAGTGGGATTAGTTTGGGGATTGATACAGGGCTATGGGGAGAGAGCGGGGCAGTGGGATTAGTTTGGGGTTTGTTACAGGGCTTTGGGGAGAGAGCGGGGCATTGGGATTAGTTTGGGGATTGAAACAGGGCAATGGGGAGAGAGCGGGGCAGTGGGATTAGTTTGGGGATTGATACAGGGCTATGGGGAGAGAGCGGGGCTGTGGGATTAGTTTGGGGATTGATAGAGGGCTATGGGGAGAGAGCGGGGCAGTGGGATTAGTTTGGGGATTGATACAGGGCTATGGGGAGAGAGCGGGGCAGTGGGATTAGTTTGGGGATTGATACAGGGCTATGAGGAGAGAGCGGGGCTGTGGGATTAGTTTGGGGATTGATAGAGGGCTATGGGGAGAGAGCGGGGCAGTGGGATTAGTTTGGGGATTGATACAGGGCTATGGGGAGAGAGCGGGGCAGTGGGATTAGTTTGGGGATTGATACAGGGCTATGGGGAGAGAGCGGGGCTGTGGGATTAGTTTGGGGATTGATAGAGGGCTATGGGGAGAGAGCGGGTCAGTGGGATTAGTTTGGGGATTGATACAGGGCTATGGGGAGAGAGCGGGGCAGTGGGATTAGTTTGGGGATTGATACAGGGCTATGGGGAGAGAGCGGGGCTGTGGGATTAGTTTGGGGATTGATAGAGGTCTATGGGGAGAGAGCGGGGCAGTGGGATTAGTTTGGGGATTGATACAGGGCTATGGGGAGAGAGCGGGGCTGTGGGATTAGTTTGGGGATTGATAGAGGGCTATGGGGAGAGAGCGGGGCAGTGGGATTAGTTTGGGGATTGATACAGGACTATGGGGCGAGAGCGGGGCAGTGGGATTAGTTTGGGGATTGATACAGGGCTATGGGGAGAGAGCGGGGCTGTGGGATTAGTTTGGGGATTGATGGAGGGCTATGGGGAGAGAGCGGGGCAGTGGGATTAGTTTGGGGATTGATACAGGGCTATGGGGAGAGAGCGGGGCAGTGGGATTAGTTTGGGGATTGATACAGGGCTTTGGGGAGAGAGCGGGGCATGGGGATTAGTTTGGGGATTGAAACTGGGCTATGGGGAGAGAGCGGGGCAGTGGGATTAGTTTCGGGATTGATACAGGGCTATGCGGAGTGAGCGGGGCTGTGGGATTAGTTTGGGGATTGATAGAGGGCTATGGGAGAGAGCGGGGCACTGGGATTAGTTTGGCGATTGATACAGGGCTATGGGGAGAGAGCGTGGCAGTGGGATTAGTTTGGGGATTGATACAGGGCTATGGGGAGAGCGCGGGGCAGTGGGATTAGTTTGGGGATTGATACAGGGCTTTGGGGAGAGAGCGGGGCGTTGGGATTAGTTTGGGGATTGATACAGGGCTATGGGGAGAGAGCGGGGCTGTGGGATTAGTTTGGGGATTGATAGAGGACTATCGGGAGAGAGCGGGGCAGTGGCATTAGTTTGGAGATTGATACAGGGCTATGGGGAGAGAGCGGGGCAGTGGGATTAGTTTGGGGATTGATACAGGGCTATGGGGAGAGAGCGGGGCTGTGGGATTAGTTTGGGGATTGATAGAGGGCTATGGGGAGAGAGCGGGGCAGTGGGATTAGTTTGGGGATTGATACAGGGCTATGGGGAGAGAGCGGGGCAGTGGGATTAGTTTTGGGATTGATACAGGGCTATGGGAAGAGAGCGGGGCTGTGGGATTAGTTTGGGGATTGATACAGGGCTATGGGGAGAGAGCGGGGCAGTGGGATTAGTTTGGGGATTGACACAGGGCTATGGGGAGAGAGCGGGGCAGTGGGATTAGTTTGGGGATTGATACAGGGCTTTGGGGAGAGAGCGGGGCATTGGGATTAGTTTGGGGATTGATACAGGGCTATGGGGAGAGAGCGGGACAGTGGGATTAGTTTGGGGATTGATACAGGGCTATGGGGAGAGAGCGGGGCTGTGGGATTAGTTTAGGGATTGATAGAGGGCTATGGGGAAAGAGCGGGGCAGTGGGATTAGTTTGGGAATTGATACAGGGCTATGGGGAGAGAGCGGGGCAGTGGGATTAGTTTGGGGATTGATACAGGGCTTTGGGGAGAGAGCGGGGCATGGGGATTAGTTTGGGGATTGAAACTGGGCTATGGGGAGGGAGCGGGGCAGTGGGATTAGTTTCGGGATTGATACAGGGCTATGCGGAGTGAGCGGGGCTGTGGGATTAGTTTGGGGATTGATAGAGGGCTATGGGAGAGAGCGGGGCACTGGGATTAGTTTGGCGATTGATACAGGGCTATGGGGAGAGAGCGTGGCAGTGGGATTAGTTTGGGGATTGATACAGGGCTATGGGGAGAGCGCGGGGCAGTGGGATTAGTTTGGGGATTGATACAGGGCTTTGGGGAGAGAGCGGGGCGTTGGGATTAGTTTGGGGATTGATACAGGGCTATGGGGAGAGAGCGGGGCTGTGGGATTAGTTTGGGGATTGATAGAGGACTATCGGGAGAGAGCGGGGCAGTGGCATTAGTTTGGAGATTGATACAGGGCTATGGGGAGAGAGCGGGGCAGTGGGATTAGTTTGGGGATTGATACAGGGCTATGGGGAGAGAGCGGGGCTGTGGGATTAGTTTGGGGATTGATAGAGGGCTATGGGGAGAGAGCGGGGCAGTGGGATTAGTTTGGGGATTGATACAGGGCTATGGGGAGAGAGCGGGGCAGTGGGATTAGTTTTGGGATTGATACAGGGCTATGGGAAGAGAGCGGGGCTGTGGGATTAGTTTGGGGATTGATACAGGGCTATGGGGAGAGAGCGGGGCAGTGGGATTAGTTTGGGGATTGACACAGGGCTATGGGGAGAGAGCGGGGCAGTGGGATTAGTTTGGGGATTGATACAGGGCTTTGGGGAGAGAGCGGGGCATTGGGATTAGTTTGGGGATTGATACAGGGCTATGGGGAGAGAGCGGGACAGTGGGATTAGTTTGGGGATTGATACAGGGCTATGGGGAGAGAGCGGGGCTGTGGGATTAGTTTAGGGATTGATAGAGGGCTATGGGGAAAGAGCGGGGCAGTGGGATTAGTTTGGGAATTGATACAGGGCTATGGGGAGAGAGCGGGGCAGTGGGATTAGTTTGGGGATTGATACAGGGCTTTGGAGAGAAAGCGGGGCATTGGGATTAGTTTCGGGATTGAAACAGGGCTATGGGGAGAGAGCGGGGCAGTGGGATTAGTTTGGGGATTGATACAGGGCTATGGGGAGAGAGCGGGGCTGTGGGATTAGTTTGGGGATTGATAGAGGGCTATGGGGAGAGAGCGGGGCAGTGGGATTAGGTTGGGGATTGATACAGGGCTATGGGGAGAGAGCGGGGCAGTGGGATTAGTTTGGGGATTGATACAGGGCTATGGGGAGAGAGAGGGGCAGTGGGATAAGTTTTGGTATTGATACAGGATTATGGTGAGAGAGCGGGGCAGTGGGATTAGTTTGGGGATTGATACAGGACTATGGGGAGACAGCGGGGCAGTGGGATTCGTGTGGTGATTGATACAGGACTATGGGGAAAGAGCGGGGCAGTGGGATTAGTTTGGGAATTGATACAGGGCTATGGGGAGAGAGCGGGGCAGTGGGATTAGTTTGGGGATTGATACAGGACTATGGGGAGACAGCGGGGCAGTGGGATTAGTGTGGGGATTGATACAGGACTATGGGGAGAGAGCAGGGCAGTGGGATTAGTTTGGGGATTGATACAGGACTATGGGGAGAAAGCGGGGCAGTGGGATTTGTTTGGGGATTGATACAGGGCTATGGTCAGAGAGCGAGGCAGTGGGATTAGTTTGGAGATTGATATAGGACTATGGGGAGACAGCGGGGCAGTGGGATTAGTTTGGGGATTGATACAGGGCTGTGTGGAGAGAGCCTGGCAGTGGGATTATTTTTGGACTGATACAGGACTATGGGGAGAGAGCGGGGCAGTGGGATTAGTTTGGGGATTGATACAGGACTAAGGGGAGAGAGCGGGCAGTGGGATCAGTTTGGGGATTGATACAGGACTATGAGGAGTGAGCGGGGCAGTGGGATTAGTTTGGGGTTTGATACAGGAGTATGGGGAGAGAGCGGGGCAGTGGGATTAGTTTGGGGATTTGAACAGGGCTATGGGGAGAGAGCGGAGCAGTGGGATTAGTTTGGCGATTGATACAGGGCTATGGGGAGAGAGCGGGGCAGTGGGATTAGTTTGGGAATTGATACAGGACTGTGGGGCGAGAGCAGGGCAGTGGGATTAGTTGGGGATTGATACAGGACTATGGGGAGAGAGCGAGGCAGTCAGATTAGTTTGGGAATTGATACAGGACTATGGGGAGAGAGCGGGGGAGCGGGATTAGTTTGGGGATTGATACAGGGCTATGTGGAAAGAGCGGGGCAGTGGAATTATTTTGAGGATTGATAAAGGGCTTTGGGGAGAGAGCGGGTCATTGGGATTAGTTTGGGGATTGAAACAGGGCTATGGGGAGAGAGCGGGACAGTGGGATTAGTTTGGGGATTGATACAGGACTATGGGGAGAGAGCGGGGCAGTGGGATTAGTTTGGGGATTGATACAGGGCTATGGGGAGAGAGCGGGGCAGTGGGATTAGTTTGGGGATTGATACAGGGCTATGGGGAGAGAGCTGGGCTGTGGGATTAGTTTGGGGATTGATAGAGGGCTATGGGGAGAGAGCGGGGCAGTGGGATTAGTTTGGGGATTGATACAGGGCTATGGGGAGAGAGCGGGGCAGTGGGATTAGTTTGGGGATTGATACAGGGCTATGGGGAGAGAGCGGGGCAGTGGGATTAGTTTGGGGATTGATACAGGGCTTTGTGGAGAGAGCGGGGCATTGGGATTAGTTTGAGGATTGATACAGGGCTATGGGGAGAGAGCGGGGCTGTGGGATTAGTTTGGGGATTGATAGAGGACTATGGGGAGAAAGCGGGGCAGTGGGATTAGTTTGTGGATTGATACAGGGCTATGGTGAGAGAGCGGGGCAGTGGGATTAGTTTGGGGATTGATACAGGGCTATGGGGAGAGAGCGGGGCTGTGGGATTAGTTTGGGGATTGATAGAGGGCTATGGGGAGAGAGCGGGGCAGTGGGATTAGTTTGGGGATTGATACAGGGCTATGGGGAGAGAGCGGGGCAGTGGGATTAGTTGGGGGATTGATACAGGGCTATAGGGAGAGAGCGGGGCTGTGGGATTAGTTTGGGGATTGATAGAGGGCTATGGGGAGAGAGCGGGGCAGTGGGATTAGTTTGGGGATTGATACAGGGCTACGTGGAGAGAGCGGGGCAGTGGGATTAGTTTGGGGATTGATACAGGGCTATGGGGAGAGAGCGGGGCAGTGGGATTAGTTTGGGGTTTGTTACAGGGCTTTGGGGAGAGAGCGGGGCATTGGGATTAGTTTGGGGATTGAAACAGGGCAATGGGGAGAGAGCGGGGCAGTGGGATTAGTTTGGGGATTGATACAGGGCTATGGGGAGAGAGCGGGGCTGTGGGATTAGTTTGGGGATTGATAGAGGGCTATGGGGAGAGAGCGGGGCAGTGGGATTAGTTTGGGGATTGATACAGGGCTATGGGGAGAGAGCGGGGCAGTGGGATTAGTTTGGGGATTGATACAGGGCTATGAGGAGAGAGCGGGGCTGTGGGATTAGTTTGGGGATTGATAGAGGGCTATGGGGAGAGAGCGGGGCAGTGGGATTAGTTTGGGGATTGATACAGGGCTATGGGGAGAGAGCGGGGCAGTGGGATTAGTTTGGGGATTGATACAGGGCTATGGGGAGAGAGCGGGGCTGTGGGATTAGTTTGGGGATTGATAGAGGGCTATGGGGAGAGAGCGGGTCAGTGGGATTAGTTTGGGGATTGATACAGGGCTATGGGGAGAGAGCGGGGCAGTGGGATTAGTTTGGGGATTGATACAGGGCTATGGGGAGAGAGCGGGGCTGTGGGATTAGTTTGGGGATTGATAGAGGTCTATGGGGAGAGAGCGGGGCAGTGGGATTAGTTTGGGGATTGATACAGGGCTATGGGGAGAGAGCGGGGCTGTGGGATTAGTTTGGGGATTGATAGAGGGCTATGGGGAGAGAGCGGGGCAGTGGGATTAGTTTGGGGATTGATACAGGACTATGGGGAGAGAGCGGGGCAGTGGGATTAGTTTGGGGATTGATACAGGGCTATGGGGAGAGAGCGGGGCTGTGGGATTAGTTTGGGGATTGATGGAGGGCTATGGGGAGAGAGCGGGGCAGTGGGATTAGTTTGGGGATTGATACAGGGCTATGGGGAGAGAGCGGGGCAGTGGGATTAGTTTGGGGATTGATACAGGGCTTTGGGGAGAGAGCGGGGCATGGGGATTAGTTTGGGGATTGAAACTGGGCTATGGGGAGAGAGCGGGGCAGTGGGATTAGTTTCGGGATTGATACAGGGCTATGCGGAGTGAGCGGGGCTGTGGGATTAGTTTGGGGATTGATAGAGGGCTATGGGAGAGAGCGGGGCACTGGGATTAGTTTGGCGATTGATACAGGGCTATGGGGAGAGAGCGTGGCAGTGGGATTAGTTTGGGGATTGATACAGGGCTATGGGGAGAGAGCGGGGCTGTGGGATTAGTTTGGGGATTGATAGAGGGCTATGGGGAGAGAGCGGGGCAGTGGGATTAGTTTGGGGATTGATACAGGGCTATGGGGAGAGAGCGGGGCAGTGGGATTAGTTTTGGGATTGATACAGGGCTATGGGAAGAGAGCGGGGCTGTGGGATTAGTTTGGGGATTGATACAGGGCTATGGGGAGAGAGCGGGGCAGTGGGATTAGTTTGGGGATTGACACAGGGCTATGGGGAGAGAGCGGGGCAGTGGGATTAGTTTGGGGATTGATACAGGGCTTTGGGGAGAGAGCGGGGCATTGGGATTAGTTTGGGGATTGATACAGGGCTATGGGGAGAGAGCGGGACAGTGGGATTAGTTTGGGGATTGATACAGGGCTATGGGGAGAGAGCGGGGCTGTGGGATTAGTTTAGGGATTGATAGAGGGCTATGGGGAAAGAGCGGGGCAGTGGGATTAGTTTGGGAATTGATACAGGGCTATGGGGAGAGAGCGGGGCAGTGGGATTAGTTTGGGGATTGATACAGGGCTTTGGAGAGAAAGCGGGGCATTGGGATTAGTTTCGGGATTGAAACAGGGCTATGGGGAGAGAGCGGGGCAGTGGGATTAGTTTGGGGATTGATACAGGGCTATGGGGAGAGAGCGGGGCTGTGGGATTAGTTTGGGGATTGATAGAGGGCTATGGGGAGAGAGCGGGGCAGTGGGATTAGGTTGGGGATTGATACAGGGCTATGGGGAGAGAGCGGGGCAGTGGGATTAGTTTGGGGATTGATACAGGGCAATGGGGAGAGAGAGGGGCAGTGGGATAAGTTTTGGTATTGATACAGGATTATGGTGAGAGAGCGGGGCAGTGGGATTAGTTTGGGGATTGATACAGGACTATGGGGAGACAGCGGGGCAGTGGGATTCGTGTGGTGATTGATACAGGACTATGGGGATAGAGCGGGGCAGTGGGATTAGTTTGGGAATTGATACAGGGCTATGGGGAGAGAGCGGGGCAGTGGGATTAGTTTGGGGATTGATACAGGACTATGGGGAGACAGCGGGGCAGTGGGATTAGTGTGGGGATTGATACAGGACTATGGGGAGAGAGCAGGGCAGTGGGATTAGTTTGGGGATTGATACAGGACTATGGGGAGAAAGCGGGGCAGTGGGATTTGTTTGGGGATTGATACAGGGCTATGGTCAGAGAGCGAGGCAGTGGGATTAGTTTGGAGATTGATATAGGACTATGGGGAGACAGCGGGGCAGTGGGATTAGTTTGGGGATTGATACAGGGCTGTGTGGAGAGAGCCTGGCAGTGGGATTATTTTTGGACTGATACAGGACTATGGGGAGAGAGCGGGGCAGTGGGATTAGTTTGGGGATTGATACAGGACTAAGGGGAGAGAGCGGGCAGTGGGATCAGTTTGGGGATTGATACAGGACTATGAGGAGTGAGCGGGGCAGTGGGATTAGTTTGGGGTTTGATACAGGAGTATGGGGAGAGAGCGGGGCAGTGGGATTAGTTTGGGGATTTGCACAGGGCTATGGGGAGAGAGCGGAGCAGTGGGATTAGTTTGGCGATTGATACAGGGCTATGGGGAGAGAGCGGGGCAGTGGGATTAGTTTGGGAATTGATACAGGACTGTGGGGCGAGAGCAGGGCAGTGGGATTAGTTGGGGATTGATACAGGACTATGGGGAGAGAGCGAGGCAGTCAGATTAGTTTGGGAATTGATACAGGACTATGGGGAGAGAGCGGGGGAGCGGGATTAGTTTGGGGATTGATACAGGGCTATGTGGAAAGAGCGGGGCAGTGGAATTATTTTGAGGATTGATAAAGGGCTTTGGGGAGAGAGCGGGTCATTGGGATTAGTTTGGGGATTGAAACAGGGCTATGGGGAGAGAGCGGGGCAGTGGGATTAGTTTGGGGATTGATACAGGACTATGGGGAGAGAGCGGGGCAGTGGGATTAGTTTGGGGATTGATACAGGGCTATGGGGAGAGAGCGGGGCAGTGGGATTAGTTTGGGGATTGATACAGGGCTATGGGGAGAGAGCTGGGCTGTGGGATTAGTTTGGGGATTGATAGAGGGCTATGGGGAGAGAGCGGGGCAGTGGGATTAGTTTGGGGATTGATACAGGGCTATGGGGAGAGAGCGGGGCAGTGGGATTAGTTTGGGGATTGATACAGGGCTATGGGGAGAGAGCGGGGCAGTGGGATTAGTTTGGGGATTGATACAGGGCTTTGTGGAGAGAGCGGGGCATTGGGATTAGTTTGAGGATTGATACAGGGCTATGGGGAGAGAGCGGGGCTGTGGGATTAGTTTAGGGATTGATAGAGGACTATGGGGAGAAAGCGGGGCAGTGGGATTAGTTTGTGGATTGATACAGGGCTATGGTGAGAGAGCGGGGCAGTGGGATTAGTTTGGGGATTGATACAGGGCTATGGGGAGAGAGCGGGGCTGTGAGATTAGTTTGGGGATTGATAGAGGGCTATGGGGAGAGAGCGGGGCAGTGGGATTAGTTTGGGGATTGATACAGGGCTATGGGGAGAGAGCGGGGCAGTGGGATTAGTTGGGGGATTGATACAGGGCTATAGGGAGAGAGCGGGGCTGTGGGATTAGTTTGGGGATTGATAGAGGGCTATGGGGAGAGAGCGGGGCAGTGGGATTAGTTTGGGGATTGATACAGGGCTACGTGGAGAGAGCGGGGCAGTGGGATTAGTTTGGGGATTGATACAGGGCTATGGGGAGAGAGCGGGGCAGTGGGATTAGTTTGGGGTTTGTTACAGGGCTTTGGGGAGAGAGCGGGGCATTGGGATTAGTTTGGGGATTGAAACAGGGCAATGGGGAGAGAGCGGGGCAGTGGGATTAGTTTGGGGATTGATACAGGGCTATGGGGAGAGAGCGGGGCTGTGGGATTAGTTTGGGGATTGATAGAGGGCTATGGGGAGAGAGCGGGGCAGTGGGATTAGTTTGGGGATTGATACAGGGCTATGGGGAGAGAGCGGGGCAGTGGGATTAGTTTGGGGATTGATACAGGGCTATGAGGAGAGAGCGGGGCTGTGGGATTAGTTTGGGGATTGATAGAGGGCTATGGGGAGAGAGCGGGGCAGTGGGATTAGTTTGGGGATTGATACAGGGCTATGGGGAGAGAGCGGGGCAGTGGGATTAGTTTGGGGATTGATACAGGGCTATGGGGAGAGAGCGGGGCTGTGGGATTAGTTTGGGGATTGATAGAGGGCTATGGGGAGAGAGCGGGGCAGTGGGATTAGTTTGGGGATTGATACAGGGCTATGGGGAGAGAGCGGGGCAGTGGGATTAGTTTGGGGATTGATACAGGGCTATGGGGAGAGAGCGGGGCTGTGGGATTAGTTTGGGGATTGATAGAGGTCTATGGGGAGAGAGCGGGGCAGTGGGATTAGTTTGGGGATTGATACAGGGCTATGGGGAGAGAGCGGGGCTGTGGGATTAGTTTGGGGATTGATAGAGGGCTATGGGGAGAGAGCGGGGCAGTGGGATTAGTTTGGGGATTGATACAGGACTATGGGGAGAGAGCGGGGCAGTGGGATTAGTTTGGGGATTGATACAGGGCTATGGGGAGAGAGCGGGGCTGTGGGATTAGTTTGGGGATTGATGGAGGGCTATGGGGAGAGAGCGGGGCAGTGGGATTAGTTTGGGGATTGATACAGGGCTATGGGGAGAGAGCGGGGCAGTGGGATTAGTTTGGGGATTGATACAGGGCTTTGGGGAGAGAGCGGGGCATGGGGATTAGTTTGGGGATTGAAACTGGGCTATGGGGAGAGAGCGGGGCAGTGGGATTAGTTTCGGGATTGATACAGGGCTATGCGGAGTGAGCGGGGCTGTGGGATTAGTTTGGGGATTGATAGAGGGCTATGGGAGAGAGCGGGGCACTGGGATTAGTTTGGCGATTGATACAGGGCTATGGGGAGAGAGCGTGGCAGTGGGATTAGTTTGGGGATTGATACAGGGCTATGGGGAGAGAGCGGGGCAGTGGGATTAGTTTGGGGATTGATACAGGGCTTTGGGGAGAGAGCGGGGCGTTGGGATTAGTTTGGGGATTGATACAGGGCTATGGGGAGAGAGCGGGGCTGTGGGATTAGTTTGGGGATTGATAGAGGACTATCGGGAGAGAGCGGGGCAGTGGCATTAGTTTGGAGATTGATACAGGGCTATGGGGAGAGAGCGGGGCAGTGGGATTAGTTTGGGGATTGATACAGGGCTATGGGGAGAGAGCGGGGCTGTGGGATTAGTTTGGGGATTGATAGAGGGCTATGGGGAGAGAGCGGGGCAGTGGGATTAGTTTGGGGATTGATACAGGGCTATGGGGAGAGAGCGGGGCAGTGGGATTAGTTTTGGGATTGATACAGGGCTATGGGAAGAGAGCGGGGCTGTGGGATTAGTTTGGGGATTGATACAGGGCTATGGGGAGAGAGCGGGGCAGTGGGATTAGTTTGGGGATTGACACAGGGCTATGGGGAGAGAGCGGGGCAGTGGGATTAGTTTGGGGATTGATACAGGGCTTTGGGGAGAGAGCGGGGCATTGGGATTAGTTTGGGGATTGATACAGGGCTATGGGGAGAGAGCGGGACAGTGGGATTAGTTTGGGGATTGATACAGGGCTATGGGGAGAGAGCGGGGCTGTGGGATTAGTTTAGGGATTGATAGAGGGCTATGGGGAAAGAGCGGGGCAGTGGGATTAGTTTGGGAATTGATACAGGGCTATGGGGAGAGAGCGGGGCAGTGGGATTAGTTTGGGGATTGATACAGGGCTTTGGAGAGAAAGCGGGGCATTGGGATTAGTTTCGGGATTGAAACAGGGCTATGGGGAGAGAGCGGGGCAGTGGGATTAGTTTGGGGATTGATACAGGGCTATGGGGAGAGAGCGGGGCTGTGGGATTAGTTTGGGGATTGATAGAGGGCTATGGGGAGAGAGCGGGGCAGTGGGATTAGGTTGGGGATTGATACAGGGCTATGGGGAGAGAGCGGGGCAGTGGGATTAGTTTGGGGATTGATACAGGGCTATGGGGAGAGAGAGGGGCAGTGGGATAAGTTTTGGTATTGATACAGGATTATGGTGAGAGAGCGGGGCAGTGGGATTAGTTTGGGGATTGATACAGGACTATGGGGAGACAGCGGGGCAGTGGGATTCGTGTGGTGATTGATACAGGACTATGGGGAGAGAGCGGGGCAGTGGGATTAGTTTGCGGATTGATACAGGACTATGGGGAGAGAGCGGGCAGTGGGATTTGTTTGGGGATTGATACAGGGCTATGGTAAGAGAGCGAGGCAGTGGGATTAGTTTGGAGATTGATATAGGACTATGGGGAGACAGCGGGGCAGTGGGATTAGTTTGGGGATTGATACAGGGCTGTGTGGAGAGAGCCGGGCAGTGGGATTATTTTTGGACTGATACAGGACTATGGGGACAGAGCGGGGCAGTGGGATTAGTTTGGGGATTGATACAGGACTATCGGGAGAGAGCGGGCAGTGGGATTAGTTTGGGGATTGATACAGGACTATGGGGAGTGAGCGGGGCAGTGGGATTAGTTTGGGGTTTGATACAGGAGTGTGGGGAGAGAGCGGGGCAGTGGGATTAGTTTGGGGATTGGCACAGGGCTATGGGGAGAGAGCGGAGCAGTGGGATTAGTTTGGCGATTGATACAGGGCTACGGGGAGAGAGCGGGGCAGTGGGATTAGTTTGGGAATTGATACAGGACTGTGGGGAGAGAGCAGGGCAGTGGGATTAGTTGGGGATTGATACAGGACTATGGGGAGAGAGCGAGGCAGTCAGATTAGTTTGGGAATTGATACAGGACTATGGGGAGAGAGCGGGGGAGTGGGATTAGTTTGGGGATTGAAACAGGACTATGGGGAGAGAGCGGGACAGTGGGATTAGTTTGGGGATTGATACAGGGCTATGTGGAAAGAGCGGGGCAGTGGAATTATTTTGAGGATTGACAAAAGGGCTATGGGGAGAGAGCGGGGCAGTGGGATTAGTTTGAGGATTGATACAGGACTATGGGGAGAGAGCGGGGCAGTGGGATTAGTTTGGGGATTGATACAAGGCTATGGGGAGAGAGCGGGGCAGTGGGATTAGTTTGGGGATGGATACAGGGCGATGGGGAGAGAGCGGGGATGTGGGATTAGTTTGGGGATTGATACAGGGCTGTGGTGAGAGAGCGGGGCAGTGGGATTAGTTTGGGGATTGATACAGGACTATGGGGAGAGAGCGGGGCAGTGGGATTAGTTTGGAGATTGATACAGGACTATGGGGAGAGAGCGGGGCAGTGGGATTAGTTTGGGGATTGATACAGGACTATGGGGAGAGAGTGGGGCAGTGGGATTAGTTTGTAGATTGATACAGGACTATGTGGAGAGAGCGGGGCAGTGGGATTAGTGTGGGGATTGATACAGGACTATGGGGAGAGAGCGGGGCAGTGGGATTAGTTTGGGCATTGATACAGGACTATGGGGAGAGAGCTGGGCATTGGGATTAGTTTGGGGATTGATACAGTGCTATGGTAAGAGTCGGGGCATTGGGATTAGTTTGGGGATTGAAACAGGGCTATGGGGAGAGAGCGGGGCAGTGGGATTAGATTCGGGATTGATACAGGGCTATGGGGAGAGAGCGGGGCTGTGGGATTAGTTTGGGGATTGATAGAGGGCTATGGGGAGAGAGCGGGGCAGTGGGATTAGTTTGGGGATTGATACAGGGCTATGGGGAGAGAGCGGGGCAGTGGGATTAGTTTGGGGATTGATACAGGGCTATGGGGAGAGAGCGGGGCAGTGGGATTAGTTTGGGGATTGATACAGGGCTTTGGGGAGAGAGCGGGGCTGTGGGATTAGTTTGGGGATTGATAGAGGGCTATGGGGAGAGACCGGGGCAGTGGGATTAGTTTGGGGATTGATACAGGGCTATGGGGAGAGAGCGGGGCAGTGGGATTAGTTTGGGGATTGATACAGGGCTATGGGGAGAGAGCGGGGCTGTGGGATTAGTTTTGGTATTGATACAGGACTATGGTGAGAATGCGGGGCAGTGGGATTAGTTTGGGGATTGATACAGGACTATGGGGAGACAGCGGGGCAGCGGAATTAGTGTGGGGATTGATACAGGACTATGGGGAGAGAGCGGGGCAGTGGGATTAGTTTGGGGATTGATACAGGACTATGGGGAGAGAGCGGGGCAGTGGGATTTGTTTGGGGATTGATACAGGGCTATGGTCAGAGAGCGAGGCAGTGGGATTAGTTTGGAGATTGATATAGGACAATGGGGAGACAGCGGGGCAGTGGGATTAGTTTGGGGATTGATACAGGGCTGTGTGGAGAGAGCCGGGCAGTGGGATTATTTTTGGACTGATACAGGACTATGGGGAGAGAGCGGGGCAGTGGGATTAGTTTGGGGATTGATACAGGACTATGGGGAGAGAGCGGGCAGTGGGATTAGTTTGGGGATTGATACAGGCCTATGGGGAGTGAGCGGTGCAGTGGGATTAGTTTGGGGTTTGATACAGGAGTATGGGGAGAGAGCGGGGCAGTGGGATTAGTTTGGGGATTAGCACAGGGCTATGGGGAGAGAGCGGAGCAGTGGGATTAGTTTGGCGATTGTTACAGGGCTATGGGGAGAGAGCGGGGCGATGGGATTAGTTTGGGGATTGATACAGGACTGTGGGGAGAGGGCAGGGCAGTGGGATTAGTTGGGGATTGATACAGGACTATGGGGAGAGAGCGAGGCAGTCAGATTAGTTTGGGAATTGATACAGGACTATGGGGAGAGAGCGGGACAGTGGGATTAGTTTGGGGATTGATACAGGGCTATGTGGAAAGAGCGGGGCAGTGGAATTATTTTGAGGATTGATAAAGTGCTTTGGGGAGAGAGCGGGGCATTGGGATTAGTTTGGGGATTGAAACAGGGCTATGGGGAGAGAGCGGGGCAGTGGGATTAGTTTGGGGATTGATACAGGGCTATGGGGAGAGGGCAGGGCAGTGGGATTAGTTGGGGATTGATACAGGACTATGGGGAGAGAGCGAGGCAGTCAGATTAGTTTGGGAATTGATACAGGACTATGGGGAGAGAGCGGGACAGTGGGATTAGTTTGGGGATTGATACAGGGCTATGTGGAAAGAGCGGGGCAGTGGAATTATTTTGAGGATTGATAAAGTGCTTTGGGGAGAGAGCGGGGCATTGGGATTAGTTTGGGGATTGAAACAGGGCTATGGGGAGAGAGCGGGGCAGTGGGATTAGTTTGGGGATTGATACAGGGCTATGGGGAGAGAGCGGGGCAGTGGGATTAGTTGGGGGATTGATACAGGGCTATGGGGAGAGAGCGGGGCTGTGGGATTAGTTTGGGGATTGATAGAGGAATATGGAGAGAGATCGGGGCAGTGGGATTAGTTTGGGGATTGATACAGGGCTATGGTGAGAGAGCGGGGCAGTGGGATTAGTTTGGGGATTGAAACAGGGCTATGGGGAGAGAGCGGGGCTGTGGGATTAGTTTGGGGATTGATAGAGGGCTTTGGGGAGAGACCGGGGCATTGGGATTAGTTTGGGGATTGATACAGGGCTATGGGGAGAGAGCGGGGCAGTGGGATTAGTTTGGTGATTGATACAGGGCTATGGGGAGAGAGCGGGGCAGTGGGCTTAGTTTGGGGATTGATACAGGGCTATGGGGAGAGAGCGGGGCAGTGGGATTAGTTTTGGGATTGATACAGGACTATGGTGAGGGAGCGGGGCAGTGGGATTAGTTTGGGGATTGATACAGGACGATGGGGAGACAGCGGGGCAGTGGGATTAGTGTGGGGATTGATACAGGACTATGGGGAGAGAGCAGGGCAGTGGGATTAGTTTGGGGATTGATACAGGACTATGGGGAGAGAGCGGGGCAGTGGGATTTGTTTGGGGATTGATACAGGGCTATGGTCAGAGAGCGAGGCAGTGGGATTAGTTTGGAGATTGATATAGGACTATGCGGAGACAGCGGGGCAGTGGGATTAGTTTGGGGATTGATACAGGGCTGTGTGGAGAGAGCCGGGCAGTGGGATTATTTTTGGACTGATACAGGACTATGGGGAGAGAGCGGGGCAGTGGGATTAGTTTGGGGATTGATACAGGACTAAGGGGAGAGAGCGGGCAGTGGGATCAGTTTGGGGATTGATACAGGGCTATGGGGAGAGAGCGGGGCAGTGGGATTAGTTTGGGGATTGATACAGGACTATGGGGAGAGAGCGGGGCAGTGGGATTAGTTTGGGGATTGATACAGGGCTATGGGGAGAGAGCGGGGCAGTGGGATTAGTTTGGGGATTGATACAGGGCTATGGGGAGAGAGCGGGGCTGTGGGATTAGTTTGGGGATTGATAGAGGGCTATGGGGAGAGAGCGGGGCAGTGGGATTGGTTTGGGGATTGATACAGGGCTATGGGGAGAGAGCGGGGCAGTGGGATTAGTTTGGGGATTGATACAGGGCTATGGGGAGAGAGCGGGGCAGTGGGATTAGTTTGGGGATTGATACAGGGCTTTGTGGAGAGAGCGGGGCATTGGGATTAGTTTGGGGATTGATACAGGGCTATGGGGAGAGTGCGGAGCTGTGGGATTAGTTTGGGGATTGATAGAGGACTATGGGGAGAAAGCGGGGCAGTGGGATTAGTTTGGGGATTGATACAGTGCTATGGTGAGAGAGCGGGGCAGTGGGATTAGTTTGGGGATTGATACAGGGCTATGGGGAGAGAGCGGGGCTGTGGGATTAGTTTGGGGATTGATAGAGGGCTATGGGGAGAGAGCGGGGCAGTGGGATTAGTTTGGGGATTGATACAGGGCTATGGGGAGAGAGCGGGGCAGTGGGATTAGTTTGGGGATTGATACAGGGCTATAGGGAGAGAGCGGGGCTGTGGGATTAGTTTGGGGATTGATAGAGGGCTATGGGGAGAGAGCGGGGCAGTGGGATTAGTTTGGGGATTGATACAGGGCTACGTGGAGAGAGCGGGGCAGTGGGATTAGTTTGGGGAATGATACAGGGCTATGGGGAGAGAGCGGGGCAGTGGGATTAGTTTGGGGATTGATACAGGGCTTTGGGGAGAGAGCGGGGCATTGGGATTAGTTTGGGGATTGAAACAGGGCTATGGGGAGAGAGCGGGTCAGTGGGATTAGTTTGGGGATTGATACAGGGCTATGGGGAGAGAGCGGGGCTGTGGGATTAGTTTGGGGATTGATAGAGGGCTATGGGGAGAGAGCGGGGCAGTGGGATTAGTTTGGGGATTGATACAGGGCTATGGGGAGAGAGTGGGACAGTGGGATTAGTTTGGGGATTGATACAGGGCTATGGGGAGAGAGTGGGACTGTGGGATTAGTTTGGGGATTGATAGAGGGCTATGGGGAGAGAGCGGGGCAGTGGGATTAGTTTGGGGATTGATACAGGGCTATGGGGAGAGAGCGGGGCAGTGGGATTAGTTTGGGGATTGATACAGGGCTATGGGGAGAGAGCGGGGCTGTGGGATTAGTTTGGGGATTGATAGAGGGCTATGGGGAGAGAGCGGGGCAGTGGGATTAGTTTGGGGATTGATACAGGGCTATGGGGAGAGAGCGGGGCAGTGGGATTAGTTTGGGGATTGATACAGGGCTATGGGGAGAGAGCGGGGCTGTGGGATTAGTTTGGGGATTGATAGAGGTCTATGGGGAGAGAGCGAGGCAGTGGGATTAGTTTGGGGATTGATACAGGGCTATGGGGAGAGAGCGGGGCTGTGGGATTAGTTTGGGGATTGATAGAGGGCTATGGGGAGAGAGCGGGGCAGTGGGATTAGTTTGGGGATTGATACAGGGCTATGGGGAGAGAGCGGGGCAGTGGGATTAGTTTGGGGATTGATACAGGGCTATGGGGAGAGAGCGGGGCTGTGGGATTAGTTTGGGGATTGATGGAGGGCTATGGGGAGAGAGCGGGGCAGTGGGATTAGTTTGGGGATTGATACAGGGCTATGGGGAGAGAGCGGGGCAGTGGGATTAGTTTGGGGATTGATACAGGGCTTTGGGGAGAGAGCGGGGCATGGGGATTAGTTTGGGGATTGAAACAGGGCTATGGGGAGAGAGCGGGGCAGTGGGATTAGTTTAGGGATTGATACAGGGCTATGGGGAGAGAGCAGGGCTGTGGGATTAGTTTGGGGATTGATAGAGGGCTATGGGGAGAGAGCGGGGCAGTGGGATTAGTTTGGGGATTGATACAGGGCTATGGGGAGAGAGCGGGGCAGTGGGATTAGTTTTGGGATTGATACAGGGCTATGGGGAGAGAGCGGGGCTGTGGGATTAGTTTGGGGATTGATACAGGGCTATGGGGAGAGAGCGGGGCAGTGGGATTAGTTTGGGGATTGACACAGGGCTATGGGGAGAGAGCGGGGCAGTGGGATTAGTTTGGGGTTTGATACAGGGCTTTGGGGAGAGAGCGGGGCATTGGGATTAGTTTGGGGATTGATACAGGGCTATGGGGAGAGAGCGGGACAGTGGGATTAGTTTGGGGATTGATACAGGGCTATGGGGAGAGAGCGGGGCTGTGGGATTAGTTTAGGGATTGATAGAGGGCTATGGGGAAAGAGCGGGGCAGTGGGATTAGTTTGGGAATTGATACAGGGCTATGGGGAGAGAGCGGGGCAGTGGGATTAGTTTGGGGATTGATACAGGGCTTTGGAGAGAAAGCGGGGCATTGGGATTAGTTTGGGGATTGAAACAGGGCTATGGGGAGAGAGCGGGGCAGTGGGATTAGTTTGGGGATTGATACAGGGCTATGGGGAGAGAGCGGGGCTGTGGGATTAGTTTGGGGATTGATAGAGGGCTATGGGGAGAGAGCGGGGCAGTGGGATTAGTTTGGGGATTGATACAGGGCAATGGGGAGAGAGCGGGGCAGTGGGATTAGTTTGGGGATTGATACAGGGCTATGGGGAGAGAGAGGGGCAGTGGGATAAGTTTTGGTATTGATACAGGATTATGGTGAGAGAGCGGGGCAGTGGTATTAGTTTGGGGATTGATACAGGACTATGGGGAGACAGCGGGGCAGTGGGATTCGTGTGGTGATTGATACAGGACTATGGGGAGAGAGCGGGGCAGTGGGATTAGTTTGCGGATTGATACAGGACTATGGGGAGAGAGCGGGCAGTGGGATTTGTTTGGGGATTGATACAGGGCTATGGTAAGAGAGCGAGGCAGTGGGATTAGTTTGGAGATTGATATAGGACTATGGGGAGACAGCGGGGCAGTGGGATTAGTTTGGGGATTGATACAGGGCTGTGTGGAGAGAGCCGGGCAGTGGGATTATTTTTGGACTGATACAGGACTATGGGGACAGAGCGGGGCAGTGGGATTAGTTTGGGGATTGATACAGGACTATCGGGAGAGAGCGGGCAGTGGGATTAGTTTGGGGATTGATACAGGACTATGGGGAGTGAGCGGGGCAGTGGGATTAGATTGGGGTTTGACACAGGAGTGTGGGGAGAGAGCGGGGCAGTGGGATTAGTTTGGGGATTGGCACAGGGCTATGGGGAGAGAGCGGAGCAGTGGGATTAGTTTGGCGATTGATACAGGGCTATGGGGAGAGAGCGGGGCAGTGGGATTAGTTTGGGGATTGATACAGGGCTATAGGGAGAGAGCGGGGCTGTGGGATTAGTTTGGGGATTGATAGAGGGCTATGGGGAGAGAGCGGGGCAGTGGGATTAGTTTGGGGATTGATACAGGGCTACGTGGAGAGAGCGGGGCAGTGGGATTAGTTTGGGGATTGATACAGGGCTATGGGGAGAGAGCGGGGCAGTGGGATTAGTTTGGGGATTGATACAGGGCTTTGGGGAGAGAGCGGGGCATTGGGATTAGTTTGGGGATTGAAACAGGGCTATGGGGAGAGAGCGGGGCAGTGGGATTAGTTTGGGGATTGATACAGGGCTATGGGGAGAGAGCGGGGCTGTGGGATTAGTTTGGGGATTGAAAGAGGGCTATGGGGAGAGAGCGGGGCAGTGGGATTAGTTTGGGGATTGATACAGGGCTATGGGGAGAGAGCGGGGCAGTGGGATTAGTTTGGGGATTGATACAGGGCTATGGGGAGAGAGCGGGGCAGTGGGATTAGTTTGGGGATTGATACAGGGCTATGGGGAGAGAGCGGGGCTGTGGGATTAGTTTGGGGATTGATAGAGGGCTATGGGGAGAGAGCGGGGCAGTGGGATTAGTTTGGGGATTGATACAGGGCTACGGGGAGAGAGCGGGGCAGTGGGATTAGTTTGGGGATTGGTACAGGGCTATGGGGAGAGAGCGGGGCTGTGGGATTAGTTTGGGGATTGATAGAGGTCTATGGGGAGAGAGCGGGGCAGTGGGATTAGTTTGGGGATTGATACAGGGCTATGGGGAGAGAGCGGGGCTGTGGGATTAGTTTGGGGATTGATAGAGGGCTATGGGGAGAGAGCGGGGCAGTGGGATTAGTTTGGGGATTGATACAGGGCTATGGGGAGAGAGCGGGGCAGTGGGATTAGTTTGGGGATTGATACAGGGCTATGGGGAGAGAGCGGGGCTGTGGGATTAGTTTGGGGATTGATGGAGGGCTATGGGGAGAGAGCGGGGCAGTGGGATTAGTTTGGGGATTGATACAGGGCTATGGGGAGAGTGCGGGGCAGTGGGATTAGTTTGGGGATTGATACAGGGCTTTGGGGAGAGAGCGGGGCATGGGGAATAGTTTGGGGATTGAAACAGGGCTATGGGGAGAGAGCGGGGCAGTGGGATTAGTTTCGGGATTGATACAGGGCTATGCGGAGTGAGCGGGGCTGTGGGATTAGTTTGGGGATTGATAGAGGGCTATGGGAGAGAGCAGGGCACTGGGATTAGTTTGGCGATTGATACAGGGCTATGGGGAGAGAGCGTGCAGTGGGATTAGTTTGGGGATTGATACAGGGCTATGGGGAGAGAGCGGGGCAGTGGGATTAGTTTGGGGATTGATACAGGGCTTTGGGGAGAGAGCGGGGCGTTGGGATTAGTTTGGGGATTGATACAGCGCTATGGGGAGAGAGCGGGGCTGTGGGATTAGTTTGGGGATTGATAGAGGACTATCGGGAGAGAGCGGGGCAGTGGCATTAGTTTGGAGATTGATACAGGGCTATGGGGAGAGAGCGGGGCAGTGGGATTAGTTTGGGGATTGATACAGGGCTATGGGGAGAGAGCAGGGCTGTGGGATTAGTTTGGGGATTGATAGAGGGCTATGGGGAGAGAGCGGGGCAGTGGGATTCGTTTGGGGATTGATACAGGGCTATGGGGAGAGAGCGGGGCAGTGGGATTAGTTTTGGGATTGATACAGGGCTATGGGGAGAGAGCAGGGCTGTGGGATTAGTTTGGGGATTGATACAGGGCTATGGGGAGAGAGCGGGGCAGTGGGATTAGTTTGGGGATTGACACAGGGCTATGGGGAGAGAGCGGGGCAGTGGGATTAGTTTGGGGATTGATACAGGGCTTTGGGGAGAGAGCGGGGCATTGGGATTAGTTTGGGGATTGATACAGGGCTATGGGGAGAGAGCGGGACAGTGGGATTAGTTTGGGGATTGATACAGGGCTATGGGGAGAGAGCGGGGCTGTGGGATTAGTTTAGGGTTTGATAGAGGGCTATGGGGAAAGAGCGGGGCAGTGGGATTAGTTTGGGAATTGATACAGGGCTATGGGGAGAGAGCGGGGCAGTGGGATTAGTTTGGGGATTGATACAGGGCTTTGGAGAGAAAGCGGGGCATTGGGATTAGTTTGGGGATTGAAACAGGGCTATGGGGAGAGAGCGGGGCAGTGGGATTAGTTTGGGGATTGATACAGGGCTATGGGGAGAGAGCGGGGCTGTGGGATTAGTTTGGGGATTGATAGAGGGCTATGGGGAGAGAGCGGGGCAGTGGGATTAGTTTGGGGATTGATACAGGGCAATGGGGAGAGAGCGGGGCAGTGGGATTAGTTTGGGGATTGATACAGGGCTATGGGGAGAGAGAGGGGCAGTGGGATAAGTTTTGGTATTGATACAGGATTATGGTGAGAGAGCGGGGCAGTGGGATTAGTTTGGGGATTGATACAGGACTATGGGGAGACAGCGGGGCAGTGGGATTCGTGTGGTGATTGATACAGGACTATGGGGAGAGAGCGGGGCAGTGGGATTAGTTTGCGGATTGATACAGGACTATGGGGAGAGAGCGGGCAGTGGGATTTGTTTGGGGATTGATACAGGGCTATGGTAAGAGAGCGAGGCAGTGGGATTAGTTTGGAGATTGATATAGGACTATGGGGAGACAGCGGGGCAGTGGGATTAGTTTGGGGATTGATAAAGGGCTGTGTGGAGAGAGCCGGGCAGTGGGATTATTTTTGGACTGATACAGGACTATGGGGACAGAGCGGGGCAGTGGGATTAGTTTGGGGATTGATACAGGACTATCGGAGAGAGCGGGCAGTGGGATTAGTTTGGGGATTGATACAGGACTATGGGGAGTGAGCGGGGCAGTGGGATTAGATTGGGGTTTGACACAGGAGTGTGGGGAGAGAGCGGGGCAGTGGGATTAGTTTGGGGATTGGCACAGGACTGTGGGGAGAGAGCAGGGCAGTGGGATTAGTTGGGGATTGATACAGGACTATGGGGAGAGAGCGAGGCAGTCAGATTAGTATGGGAATTGATACAGGACTATGGGGAGAGAGCGGGGGAGTGGGATTAGTTTGGGGATTGAAACAGGACTATGGGGAGAGAGCGGGACAGTGGGATTAGTTTGGGGATTGATACAGGGCTATGTGGAAAGAGCGGGGCAGTGGAATTATTTTGAGGATTGATAAAGGGCTATGGGGAGAGAGCGGGGCAGTGGGATTAGTTTGAGGATTGATACAGGACTATGGGGAGAGAGCGGGGCAGTGGGATTAGTTTGGGGATTGATACAAGGCTATGGGGAGAGAGCGGGGCAGTGGGATTAGTTTGGGGATTGATACAGGGCGATGGGGAGAGAGCGGGGATGTGGGATTAGTTTGGGGATTGATACAGGGCTGTGGTGAGAGAGCGGGGCAGTGGGATTAGTTTGGGGATTGATACAGGACTATGGGGAGAGAGCGGGGCAGTGGGATTAGTTTGGAGATTGATACAGGACTATGGGGAGAGAGCGGGGCAGTGGGATTAGTTTGGGGATTGATACAGGACTATGGGGAGAGAGTGGGGCAGTGGGATTAGTTTGTAGATTGATACACGACTATGTGGAGAGAGCGGGGCAGTGGGATTAGTGTGGGGATTGATACAGGACTATGGGGAGAGAGCGGGGCAGTGGGATTAGTTTGGGCATTGATACAGGACTATGGGGAGAGAGCTGGGCATTGGGATTAGTTTGGGGATTGATACAGTGCTATGGTAAGAGTCGGGGCATTGGGATTAGTTTGGGGATTGAAACAGGGCTATGGGGAGAGAGCGGGGCAGTGGGATTAGATTCGGGATTGATACAGGGCTATGGGGAGAGAGCGGGGCTGTGGGATTAGTTTGGGGATTGATAGAGGGCTATGGGGAGAGAGCGGGGCAGTGGGATTAGTTTGGGGATTGATACAGGGCTATGGGGAGAGAGCGGGGCAGTGGGATTAGTTTGGGGATTGATACAGAGCTATGGGGAGAGAGCGGGGCAGTGGGATTAGTTTGGGGATTGATACAGGGCTTTGGGGAGAGAGCGGGGCATTGGGATTAGTTTGGGGATTGATACAGGGCTATGGGGAGAGAGCGGGGCTGTAGGATTAGTTTGGGGATTGATAGAGGACTATGGGGAGAGAGCGGGGCAGTTGGATTAGTTTGGAGATTGATACAGGGCTATGGAAAGAGAGCGGGGCAGTGGGATTAGTTTGGGGATTGATACAGGGCTATGGGGAGAGAGCGGGACAGTGGGATTAGTTTGGGGATTGATACAGGGCTATGGGGAGAGAGCGGGGCTGTGGGATTAGTTTGGGGATTGATAGAGGGCTATGGGGAAAGAGCGGGGCAGTGGGATTAGTTTGGGAATTGATACAGGGCTATGGGGAGAGAGCGGGGCAGTGGGATTAGTTTGGGGATTGATACAGTGCTTTGGAGAGAAAGCGGGGCATTGGGATTAGTTTGGGGATTGAAACAGGGCTATGGGGAGAGAGCGGGGCAGTGGGATTAGTTTGGGGATTGATACAGGGCTATGGGGAGAGAGCGGGGCTGTGGGATTAGTTTGGGGATTGATAGAGGGCTATGGGGAGAGAGCGGGGCAGTGGGATTAGTTTGGGGATTGATACAGGGCTATGGGGAGAGAGCGGGGCAGTGGGATTAGTTTGGGGATTGATACAGGGCTATGGGGAGAGAGCGGGGCAGTGGGATTAGTTTTGGGATTGATACAGGATTATGGTGAGAGAGCGGGGCAGTGGGATTAGTTTGGGGATTGATACAGGACTATGGGGAGACAGCGGGGCAGTGGGATTCGTGTGGTGATTGATACAGGACTACGGGGAGAGAGCGGGGCAGTGGGATTTGTTTGCGGATTGATACAGGACTATGGGGAGAGAGCGGGCAGTGGGATTTGTTTGGGGATTGATACAGGGCTATGGTAAGAGAGCGAGGCAGTGGGATTAGTTTGGAGATTGATATAGGACTATGGGGAGACAGTGGGGCAGTGGGATTAGTTTGGGGATTGATACAGGGCTGTGTGGAGAGAGCCGGGCAATGGGATTATTTTTGGACTGATAGAGGACTATGGGGACAGAGCGGGGCAGTGGGATTAGTTTGGGGATTGATACAGGACTATGGGGAGAGAGCGGGCAGTGGGATTAGTTTGGGGATTGATACAGGGCTATGGGGAGAGAGCGGGGCTGTGGGATTAGTTTGGGGATTGATAGAGGGCTATGGGGAGAGAGCGAGGCAGTGGGATTAGTTTGGGGATTGATACAGGGCTATGGGGAGAGAGCGGGGCAGTGGGATTAGTTTGGGGATTGATACAGGGCTATGGGGAGAGAGCGAGGCTGTGGGATTAGTTTGGGGATTGATAGAGGGCTATGGGGAGAGAGCGGGGCAGTGGGATTAGTTTGGGGATTGATACAGGGCTATGGGGAAATGGCGGGGCAGTGGGATTAGTTTGGGGATTGATACAGGGCTATGGGGAGAGAGCGGGGCTGTGGGATTAGTTTGGGGATTGATAGAGGGCTATGGTGAGAGAGCGGGCCAGTGGGATTAGTTTGGGGATTGATACAGGGCTATGGGGAGAGAGCGGGACAGTGGGATTAGTTTGGGGATTGATACAGGGCTATGGGGAGAGAGCGGGGCTGTGGGATTAGTTTGGGGATTGATAGAGGGCTATGGGGAAAGAGCGGGGCAGTGGGATTAGTTTTGGGGATTGATACAGGGCTATGGGGAGATAGCGGGGCAGTGGGATTAGTTTGGGGATTGATACAGTGCTTTGGGGAGAAAGCGGGGCATTGGGATTGGTTTGGGGATTGAAACAGGGCTATGGGGAGAGAGCGGGGCAGTGGGATTAGTTTGGGGATTGATACAGGGCTTTGGGGAGAAAGCGGGGCATTGGGATTGGTTTGGGGATTGAAACAGGGCTATGGGGAGAGAGCGGGGCAGTGGGATTAGTTTCGGGATTGATACAGGGCTATGGGGAGAGAGCGGGGCTGTGGGCTTAGTTGGGGATTGATAGAGAGCTATGGGGAGAGAGCGGGGCAGTGGGATTAGTTTGGGGATTGATAGAGGGCTATGGGGAGAGAGCGGGGCAGTGGGATTAGTTTGGGGATTGATACAGGGCTATGGGGAGAGAGCGGGGCAGTGGGATTAGTTTTGGGATTGATACAGGACTATGGTGAGAGAGCGGGGCAGTGGGATTAGTTTGGGGATTGATACAGGACTATGGGGAGACAGCGGGGCAGTGGGATTCGTGTGGGGATTGATACAGGACTATGGGGAGAGAGCGGGGCAGTGGGATTAGTTTGGGGATTGATACAGGACTATGGGGAGAGAGCGGTGCAGTGGGATTTTTTTGGGGATTGAAACAGCGCTATGGTAAGAGAGCGAGGCAGTGGGATTAGTTTGGAGATTGATATAGGACTATGGGGAGACAGCGGGGCAGTGGGATTAGTTTGGGGATTGATACAGGGCTGTGTGGAGAGAGCCGGGCAGTGGGATTATTTTTGGACTGATACAGGACTATGGGGACAGAGCGGGGCAGTGGGATTAGTTTGGGGATTGATACAGGACTATGGGGAGAGAGCGGGCAGTGGGATTAGTTTGGGGATTGATACAGGACTATGGGGAGTGAGCGGGGCAGTGGGATTAGTTTGGGGTTTGATACAGGAGTGTGGGGAGAGAGCGGGGCAGTGGGATTAGTTTGGGGATTGGCACAGGGCTATGGGGAGAGAGCGGGGCAGTGGGATTAGTTTGGCGATTGATACAGGGCTATTGGGAGAGAGCAGGGCAGTGGGATTAGTTGGGGATTGATACAGGACTATGGGGATAGAGCGGTGCAGTGGGATTAGTTTGGGGATTGATACAGGGCTTTGGGGAGAAAGCGGGGCATTGGGATTGGTTTGGGGATTGAAACAGGGCTATGGGGAGAGAGCGGGGCAGTGGGATTAGTTTGGGGATTGATACAGGGCTATGGGGAGAGAGCGGGGCTGTGGGATTAGTTTGGGGATTGATAGAGGGCTATGGGGAGAGAGCGGGGCAGTGGGATTAGTTTGGGGATTGATATAGGGCTATGGGGAGAGAGCGGGGCAGTGGGATTAGTTTGGGGATTGATACAGGACTATGGTGAGAGAGCGGGGCAGTGGGATTAGTTTGGGGATTGATACAGGACTATGGGGAGACAGCGGGGCAGTGGGATTCGTGTGGTGATTGATACAGGACTATGGGGAGAGAGCGGGGCAGTGGGATTAGTTTGGGGATTGATACAGGGCTGTGTGGAGAGAGCGGGGCAGTGGGATTAGTTTGGGGATTGGCACAGGGCTATGGGGAGAGAGCGGGGCAGTGGGATTAGTTTGGCGATTGATACAGGACTATGGGGAGAGAGCGGTGCAGTGGGATTAGTTGGGGATTGATACAGGACTATGGGGAGAGAGCGAGGCAGTCAGATTAGTTTGGGAATTGATACAGGACTATGGGGAGAGAGCGAGGCAGTCAGATTAGTTTGGGAATTGATACAGGACTATGGGGAGAGAGCGGGGGAGTGGGATTAGTTTGGGGATTGATACAGGACTATGGGGAGAGAGCGGGGGAGTGGGATTAGTTTGGGAATTGATACAGGACTATGGGGAGAGAGCGGGGGAGTGGGATTAGTTTGGGGATTGATACAGGACTATGGGGAGAGAGCGGGGCAGTGGGATTAGTTTGTGGATTGATACAGGACTATGGGGAGAGAGCGGGGCAGTGGGATTAGTTGGGGATTGATACAGGACTATGGGGAGAGAGCGAGGCAGTCAGATTAGTTTGGGAATTGATACAGGACTATGGGGAGAGAGCGAGGCAGTCAGATTAGTTTGGGAATTGATACAGGACTATGGGGAGAGAGCGGGGGAGTGGGATTAGTTTGGGGATTGATACAGGACTATGGGGAGAGAGCGGGGCAGTGGGATTAGTTTGGGGATTGATACAGGACTATGGGGAGAGAGCGGGGCAGTGGGATTAGTTTGGAGATTGATGCAGGACTATGCGGAGAGAGCGCGGCAGTGGGATTAGTTTGTGTGAGTTTGAGCAGCCATTTTACATAAAATGCGTCGCGTCCATTTTGTACCACGTCTCTTGTTGCAGAGTCCGAGAGACTGAGGGAGACAGAAAGCCAGAGAGAGAGACCCACAGAGAGAGACAGAACATGAGAGCGCGTGAGAGAGACAGAGATTGAGACACAGAGAGATAGAGAGACAGAGAGAGAGCGAGAGAGTAGAGGGAGAGAGAGACAGAGAGAGATAGTGGGAGAGAGTGAGAGAGACAGAGAGAGAGTGGAAAGCGAGACAGAGATTGAGAGAGAGAGGGAGGAACAGAGAGAGAGAGGGAGAAAGAGGGAGATATACAGTGTGAGAGAGAGAGCGAGACAGAGAGAGACGGAGAGAGAGAGAGAGACAGAGAGAACAATAGAGAGAGAGTGAGAGAGTGAGAGGGAAAGAGAGAGGGAGGGAGAGAGAGAGAGAGAAGCAGAGGCAGAGGGAGAGAGAGAGTGTCAGAGAGAGGGAGGGAGAGAGAAAGAGCGAGAAGCAGAGACAGAGAGCGAGACAGAGAGAGGGACAGAGGGTGGGAGGGAGAGAGAGCGAGAAGCAGAGACAGAGGGAGAGAGAGAGGGACAGAGAGGGGGAGGGAGAGAGAGAAAGAGCGAGAAGCAGAGACAGAGGGAGAGAGAGAGGGACAGAGAGGGGGAGGGAGAGAGAGAGAGAAGCAGAGAGAGAGGGAGAGAGAGAGGGAAAGAGAGAAGGAGGTGGAGAGAGAGAGAGAGAGAAGCAGAGACAGAGTGAGAGAGAGGGGGACAAAGAGGGGGAGGGAGAGAGAGAGAGAAGCAGAGGCAGAGGGAGAGAGAGAGTGTCAGAGAGGGGGAGGGAGAGAGAAAGCAAAAAGTGATTGTTACAATGCTAGTGTAAAATGGTGGTCCCTGAGCTGGAAATGTGTGTGTGGGTCAGAGAGCCTTGTGCTGATTAACATCTCAATGGTGAGGGCCAGGGTGAGTCACACAGTTACTGAGGTGTGTGCTGTCTGGGGACAATTACATGTGAATGGTCCCAGGGCAGGGAGCAGGGAGAGAGAGATTACATACCGTCTCATATATCCCTAACCCAGGGTCACAGGGTCAGTGACCCCCCCTCCCTAACACAGGATCAGTGACCCCCCTCCCTAACCCAGGGTCAGTGACCCCCCCTCCCTAACCCAGGGTCAGTGACCCCCCTCCCTAACCCACGGTCAGTGACCACCCCCTCCCTAACCCAAGGTCAGTGACCCCACCTCACTAACCCAGGGTCAGTGACCCCCCCTCACTAACCCAGGGTCAGTGACCCCCCCCTCCCTAACCCAGGGTCAGTGACCCCCCTCCCTAACCCAGGGTCAGTGACCCCCCTCCCTAACCCAGGGTCACTGCGCAGGGATCAGGATCCCCGGTTGCCCCTCAGTTCTGCCCCTTCGACAGTGCAGCACATTATACACTGCATCTAACCCCCTGTACCTGCCCTGGGAGTGTTTGATGGGACAGTGTAGAGGGAGCTTTACTCTGTATCTAATCCCCTGTACCTGCCCTGGGAGTGTTTGATGGGACAGTGTAGACGGAGCTTTACTCTGTATCTAACCCCCTGTACCTGCCCTGGGAGTGTTTGATGGGACAGTGTAGAGGGAGCTTTACTCTGTATCTAACCCCCTGTACCTGCCCTGGGAGTGTTTGATGGGGACAGTGTAGAGGGAGCTTTAGTCTGTATCTAACCACCTGTACCTGACCTGGGAGTGTTTGATGGGACAGTGGAGAGGGAGCTTTACTCTGTATCTAACCCCCTGTACCTGCCCTGGGAGTGTTTGATGGGACAGTGCAGAGGTTGCTTTACTCTGTATCTAACCCCCTGTACCTTCCCTGGGAGTGTTTGATGGGACAGTGTAGAGGGAGCTTTACTCTGTATCTAACCCCCTGTACCTGCCCCGGGAGTGTTTGATGGGACAGTGTAGAGGGAGCTTTACACTGTATCTAACCCCCTGTACCTGCCCTGGGAGTGTTTGATGGGACAGTGGAGAGGGAGCTTTACTCTGTATCTAACCCCCTGTACCTGCCCTGGGATTGTTTGATGGGACAGTGTAGAGGGAGCTTTACTCTGTATCTAACCCCCTGTACCTGCCCTGGAAGTGTTTGACAGGATAGTGTAGAGGGAGCTTTACTCTGTATCTAACCCCCTGTACCTCCCCCGGGAGTGTTTGATGGGACAGTGTAGAGGGAGCTTTACTCTGTATCTAATCCCCTGTACCTGCCCCGGGAGTGTTTGATGGGACAGTGTAGAGGGAGCTTTACTCTGTATCTAACCCCCTGTACCTGCCCCGGGAGTGTTTGATGGGACAGTGTCGCGGGAGCTTTACTCTGTATCTAACCCCCTGTACCTGCCCTGGGAGTGATTGACGGGACAGTGTAGAGGGAGCTTTACTCTGTATCTAACCACCTGTACCTGCCCTGGGAGTGTTTGATGGGACAGTGTAGAGGGAGCTTTACTCTGTATCTAACCACTTGTACCTGCCCTGGGAGTGTTTGATGGGACAGTTTAGAGGGAGCTTTACTCTGTATCTATCCCCCTGTACCTGCCCTGGGAGTGTTTGGTGGGACAGTGTAGAGGGAGCTTTACTCTGTATCTAACCCCCCTGTACCTGCCCTGGGAGTGTTTGATGGGACAGTGTAGAGGGAGCTTTACTCTGTATCTAACCCCCTGTACCTGCCCTGGGAGTGTTTGATGGGACAGTGTAGAGGGAGCTTTACTCTGTATCTAACCCCCTGTACCTGCCCTGGGGGTGTTTGATGGGACAATGTAGAGGGAGCTTTACTCTGTATCTAACCCCGTGCTGTACCTGCCCTGGGAGTGTTTGATGGGACAGTGTAGAGGGAGATTTACTCTGTATCTAACCCCGTGCTGTACCTGTCCTGAGAGTGTTTGATGGGACAGTGTAGAGGGAGCTTTACTCTGTATCTAACCCCCTGTACCTTCCCTGGGAGTGTTTGATGGGACGGTGTAGAGGGAGCTTAACTCTGTATCTAACCCCATGCTGTACCTGCCCTGGGAGTGTTTGATGGGACAGTGTAGAGGGAGCTTTACTCTGTATCTAACCCCCTGTTCCTGCCCTGGTAGTGTTTGATGGGACAGTGTTGAGGGAACTTTACTCTGTACCTAATCCGTGCTGTACCTGCTGTGGGAGTGTTTGATGGGACAGTGTAGAGGGAGCTTTATGTTGTATCTAGCCCCCTGCAGCTGCCCTGGGAGTGTTTGATAGGACAGTGTAGAGAGAGCTTTACTCTGTATCTAACCCCCTGTACCTGCCCTGGGAGTGTTTGATGGGACAGTGTAGAGGGAGCTTTACTCTCTATCTAACCCCTGTACCTGACCTGGGAGTGTTTGATGGGACAGTGTAGAGGGAGCTTTACTCTGTATCTAACCCCCTGTACCTGCCCTGGGAGTGTTTGATGGGACAGTATAGAGGTAGATTAAATTGGAGAGCAGTCGATCTCTGTAATCAATGTCCAATCATCAGAGAGACAGATAGAGAGAGAGAGAAGTAGTGACAGAGAGAGAGAGAGATGGACAGAGAGAGGGAGGAAGAGAGAGAGAAGCAGACACAGAGGGAGAGAGATAGGGACGGAGAGAGAGAGAGAGAAGCAGAGACAGAGGGAGAGACAGAGGGAGAGAGAGAGGGAAAGAGAGCGAGTGACACAGAGAGAGAGAGACATAGACAGAGAGACACAGAGAGAGAGAGACAGAGAGAAAGACAGAGAGAGAGAGAAAGAGTGAATGAGACAGAGAGAGACAGTCAGAGAGAGTGACAGAGTGAATTAGACAGAGAGAGAGACAGTCAGGGAGAGTGACTGAGAAAGAGAGTGACAGTGAGCGAGAGAGAGATGGTAAGAGACAGTGAGAGACAGACAGAGAGAGAGAAAATGAGAGAGTCAGAAAGACAGAGAGAGAGATGGAAAAATGCAGGAGAGAGATACAGAGAGAGAGAGAGAGGCATAGAGAGAGAGGGGGATAGAGAGAGAGAGGAATAGGGAGAAAGAGGGAGAGAGACAGACAGAGAGATAGAAACACAGGGAAAGAGAGAGAGAGACAGAGAGATGGAGAGAGTAGGACAGAGAGAGAGAGAGAGGGACAGAGAGAGAGAGGGAGAGAGAGTGGGAGCAAGAGAGGGAGATCGGGAGAAGGTCAGAGAGAGGGAGAGAGAGGGAGAGAGAGAGAGAAAGAGAGCAAGACCAACAGATAGAAACAGATAGAGAGAGAGGGAGATACAGAGATAGGCAGTCAGACAGACAGAGAGAGCGAGAGAGAGAGAGAGAGATAGAGCGAGAGGGAGATGGAAAGAGACAGGAGACAGATAGAGGGAGACAGAGAGAGAAACACAGAGAGAGGGACAGAGATAGGGATAAGGATAGAGAGAGTAAGGGATAGAGAGAGAGAGCGAGAGGGGGAGAGAGAGAGACCGAGAGAGAGAGTGACAGAGACAAAGGAGAGAGAGACAGACAAAAAGAGTGAGACAGAGAGACAGTGAGATGGAAAGAGACAGGAGAGAGAGACAGAGAAAGAGAGAGAGACAGATGGGAGAGACAGAGCGAGAGAGAGACACAGAGAAAACGAGACAGAGTGTGACAAAGCGAGAAAACGAGACAGACAGAGAGTCAGAGTGTGTGAATGTGACAGAGAGAGAGAGAGAGACAGACAGATAATGTCAGAGAGAGGGAGAGTGAGACAGACAGAGAGAGAGAGAGGGATAGAGAGAGATAGGGAGAGAGAGACAGAGAGAGAGAGAGACAGAGAGCGAGAGAGAGAGAGAGATAGAGAGAGACAGAGAGGGGAACAGAGAGAGGGACAGAGAGAGAGAGAGAGCGAGAGAGAGAAAGAGGTCGAAAGAGACAGGAGAGAGAGACAGAGATACAGAAAGAGAGAGAGAGAGGGATAGAGAGAGCGAGGGATAGAGGGAGAGAATTATAGAGAGGGAGGGAAAGAGAGAGAGCCAGAGAGAGACAGGGAGAGAGATAGAGCGAGAGAGAGAGACAGAGATACAGAGACAGAGAGAGAGAGACAGAGAGTGATAGAGAGACAGTGAGAGAGAAAGAAACAGAGATAGATAGGCAGAGAGAGAGAGAGAGAGAGAGAGACAGAGAGAGTGAGAGAGAGAGAGACAGTCAATGAAAGAGACTGCGAAAGAGTGACAGTGAGCGAGAGAGATGGTAAGGGATAGAGAGAGAGAGACAGAGAGAGAGAAAATGAGAGAGTGAGAGAGACAGAGAGAGGGAGAGATGGAAAAATGCAGGAGAGAGAGATAGAGAGGGATAGAGAGAGAGCGGGATATAGAGAGAAACGGATTGGGAGAAGGAGAGAGACAGACAGAGAGAGAGAGATAGAGAGAGAGACAGAGAGAGATGGAGACAACGTGAGAAAACGAGACAGAAAGAGAGACAGAGAGAGTGAGTGTGACATAGAGAGAGAGAGAGAGAGAGAGAGAGAGTGTCAGACAGAGGGAAAGCGAGATAGGCAGGGAAAAAGAGAGATAGAGAGAGAGAGACAGACAGACAGAGAAAGAGAGTGGGCGAGAGAGAGATGAGAGCGAGAGAGAGACAGAGATACAGAGACAGAGAGAGAGCAAGGGAGAGAGAGAATGAGAGAGAGAGTGAGAGACACAGTGAGAGGAACAGAGAGAGAGGCAGAGAGAGAGAGAGAGGGAAAGAGACAGGCGAGAGAGACGGAGACAGAGAGAGAAATTCAGAGACACAGAGAGACAGAGAAACAGAGAGGGACAGAGAGAGAGAAGGATGGATAGAAAGAGAGAGGGATAGAGGGAGAGAGCGATAGAGTGGGAGAGAGAGAAAGAAAGAGCGAGAGAGACAGAGAGAGATGTAGAGAGAGAGAGACAAATACAGAGACAGAGAGAGAGACAGAGAGAAAGAAAGAGCGAGAGAGAGAGAGAGAGAGAGAGACAGAGAGAGAGAGTGAGAGACAGAGAGAGAGAGTGAGAGACAGAGAGAGAGATATAGAGAGAGAGAGACAGAGAGAGAGAGACAGAGAGAAAGAAAGAGAGAGAGAGACAGAGAGAGAGAGAGACAGAGAGAGAGATAGAGAGACAGAGAGAGAGTGAGGGACAGAGAGAGAGGGAGAGAGAGAGGGAGAGAGAGCAAGAGGAACAGAGAGAGGGACAGAGAGAGAGAAAGAGAGAGACAGAGTGAGAGAGAGGGACACAGAGTGGGAGAGAGAGAGAGAGATAGAAAGAGAGGGTGAGAGGGAGAGAGAAAGAGACAGGGAGGGAGACAGATAGACAGAGAGACACAGAGAGAGTGAAAGAGAGAGAGAGCGAGAGAGAGAGAGAGATAGAGAGACAGAAGAGAGACACAGAGATAGAGATCGCGTGAGACAGACAGAGAGAGAGACAGAGAGAGGGAGAGACAGAGACAGAGTATTTGTGTGTGTGTCTCTCTCTCCATCTGTCTCCCTGTATAGATTCTGGGATTGATACAGGGCTATGGGGAGAGAGCGGGGCAGTGGGATTAGTTTGGGGATTGTAACAGGAATATGGGGAGAGAGCGGGGCAGTGGGATTAGTTTGGGGATTGATACAGGACGATGGGGAGAGAGCGGGGCAGTGGTATTAGTTTGGGGATTGATACAGGAGTATGGGGAGTGAGCGGGGCAGTGGTATTAGTTTAGGGATTGATACAGGAGTATGGGGAGAGAGCGGGGCAGTGGGATTAGTTTGGGGAGTGATACAGGACTATGTGGAGAGAGCGGGGCAACGGGATTAGTTTGGGGATTGATACAGGGCGATGGGGAAAAAGCGGGACAGTGGGATTAGTTTTGGGATTGATACACGACTATGGGGAGAGAGCGGGGCAGCGGGATTAATTTGGGGATTGAAACAGGGCGATGGGGAGAGAGCGGGGCAGTGGGATTAGTTTGGGGATTGATACTGGGCCATGGGGAAAGAGCGGGGCAGTGGGATTAGTTTGAGGATTGATACAGGGCTATTGGGAGAGAGTGGGGCAGTGGGATTAGTTTGGGGATTGATACTGGGCCATGGGGAAAGAGCGGGGCAGTGGGATTAGTTTGAGGATTGATACAGGGCTATTGGGAGAGAGTGGGGCAGTGGGATTAGTTTGGGGATTGATACAGGGCTATGGGGAGAGAGTGGGGCAGTGGGATTAGTTTGGGGATTGATACAGAGCTATGGGGAGAGAGCGGGGCTGTGGGATTAGTTTGGGGATTGATACTGAGCCATGGGGAAAGAGCGGGGCAGTGGGATTAGTTTGAGGATTGATACAGGGCTATTGGGAGAGAGTGGGGCAGTGGGATTAGTTTGGGGATTGATACAGGGCTATGGGGAGAGAGTGGGGCAGTGGGATTAGTTGGGGATTGATACAGGGCTATGGGGAGAGAGCGGGGCAGTGGGATTAGTTTAGGATTGATACAGGACTATGGGGAGAGAGCGGGGCAGTGGGATTAGTTTGGGGATTGAAACAGGGCTATGGGGAGAGAGTGGGGCAGTGGGATTAGTTTGGGGATTGATACAGGACTATGAGGAGAGAGCGGGGCAGTGGGATTTGTTTGGGTGCGATTGAGCAGCCATTTTACAGGAGATGTGTGGTGACCATTTTACACCAGGACACGTGTTACAGAGAAAGAGAGAGAGAGAGAGACAGAGAGAGAGAGAGAGAAGACAGTAATAGAGAGAGAGAGAGAGAGACAAGAGAGTCAGAGTGACAGAAATAGTGAGCGAGAGAGGCACATACAGGGAGAAAGAGAGAGACATAGAGAAAGAGACAGAGCGAGAGAGACAGATAGAGCCAGAGAGAGAGAGAGAGAGAGAGAGAGAAAGAAAGACAGGGAGAGACTGAGAGTGAGAGTCAGAGAGAGAGAAAAAACAGAGACACAGATAGACAGAGAAACAAAGAGAGAAAGGGAGAGACAGAGACAGAGAGAGAGAGAAACAGAGAGAGATACAGAGCGAGGGAGAGAGAGAGAGTCAGAGAGAGAGACACAACAAATCCAAAGCAAGGGAGAGAGAGACAGAGAGAGAGACACAGAGAGAGGGGAACAGAGGGACAGAGAGAGCGAGAGAGAGAGAGAGGCAAACTTATAGAGAGATAGAGTGGGACAGACAGAGAGATAGAGAGAGAATGATGGAGAGAGAGGGAGACAGAGATCGGCAGACAGAGAGATCTAGAGAGAAAGAGTCAGAGAGAAAGGGACAGAGAGAGAGGGACTGAGAGAGAGAGTGTGTCTGTGAGTGTGTGTGTCTCTATCTGTCTCCCTGTATAGACTCTGGAATTGATCCAGGGCTATGGGGAGACAGTGGGGCAGTGGGATTAGTTTGGGGATTGATACAGGGCTATGGGGAGACAGCGGGGCAGTGAGATTAGTTTGGGACTGATACAGGGCTATGTGGAGAGAGCGGGGCAGTGGGATTAGTTTGGGGATTGACACAGGGCTATGGGGAGAGAGCGGGGCAGTGGGATTAGTTTGGAGATTGATACAGGACTATGGGGAGAGAGCCGGGCAGTGGGATTAGTTTGGGGATTGATACAGGACTATGGGGAGAGAGCGGGGCAGTGGGATTAGTTTGGAGATTGATACAGGACTATGAGGAGAGAGCGGGGCAGTGGGAATAGTTTGGGGATTGACACAGGACAATGGGGAGAGAGCGGGGCAGTGGGATTAGTTTGGGGATTGATACAGGACTATGGGGAGAGAGCGGAGCAGTGGGATTAGTTTGGGGATTGATACACGAGTATGGGGAGAGAGCGGGGCAGTGGTATTAGTTTAGGGATTGATACAGGACTATGTGGAGAGAGCGGGGCAGCGGGATTAGTTTGGGGATTGATACAGGGCGATGGGGATAGAGCGGGACAGTGGGATTAGTTTGGGGATTGATACAGGACTATGTGGAGAGAGCGAGGCAGCGGGATTAATTTGGGGATTGATACAGGGCGATGGGGAGAGAGCGGGACAGTGGGATTAGTTTGGGTATTGATACAGGACTATGGGGAGAGAGCGGGGCAGTGGGATTAGTTTGGGGATTGATACAGGGCTATGGGGAGAGAGCGGGGCAGTGGGATTAGTTTGGGGATTGATACAGGGCTATGGGGAGAGAGCGGGGCTGTGGGATTAGTTTGAGGATTGATGCAGGGCTATTGGGAGAGAGTGGGGCAGTGGGATTAGTTTGGGGATTGATACAGGGCTATGGAGAGAGAGTGGGGCAGTGGGATTAGTTTGGAGATTGATACAGGACTATGGGGAGCGAGCAGGGCACTGGGATTATTTTGGGGATTGATACAGGACTGTGGGGATAGAGCGGGGCAGTGGGATTAGTTTGGAGATTGATATAGGGCTATGTGGAGAGAGCAGGGCAGTGGGATTAGTTTGGGGGTTGATGCAGGCCGATGTGGAAAGAGCGGGGCAGTGGGATTATTTTGGGGATTGATACAGGGCTATGGGGAGAGAGCGGGAAAGTGGGATTAGTTTGGGGATTGATACAGGACTATGGGGAGAGATCGGGACAGTGGGATTAGTTTCGGGATTGATAAAGGGCTATGGGGAGAGAGCGGGAAAGTGAGATTAGTTTGGGGATTGATACAGGGCTATGGGGAGAGAGCGGGGCAGTGGGATTAGTTTGGGGATTGAAACAGAGCTATGGGGAGAGAGTGGGGCAGTGGGATTAGTTTGGGGATTGATACAGGACTATGAGGAGAGAGCGGGGCAGTGGGATTTATTTGGGTGCGATTGAGCAGCCATTTTACAGGAGATGTGTGGTGACCATTTTACACCAGGACACGTGTTACAGAGAAAGAGAGAGAGAGAGAGACAGAGAGAGAGAGAGAGAAGACAGTAATAGAGAGAGAGAGAGAGAGACAAGAGAGTCAGAGTGACAGAAATAGTGAGCGAGAGAGGCACATACAGGGAGAAAGAGAGAAACATAGAGAAAGAGACAGAGCGAGAGAGACAGATAGAGCCAGAGAGAGAGAGAGAGAGAGAGAGAGTAAGAAAGACAGGGAGAGACTGAGCGTGAGAGTCAGAGAGAGAGAAAAAACAGAGACACAGATAGACAGAAAAACAAAGAGAGAAAGGGAGAGACAGAGACAGAGAGAGAGAGAAACAGAGAGAGATACAGAGCGAGGGAGAGAGAGAGAGTCAGAGAGAGAGACACAACAAATCCAAAGCAAGGGAGAGAGAGACAGAGAGAGAGAGAGAGAGAGGAACAGAGGGACAGAGAGAGCGAGAGAGAGAGAGAGGCAAAATTATAGAGAGATAGAGAGGGACAGACAGAGAGATAGAGAGAGAATGATGGAGAGAGAGGGAGACAGAGATCGGCAGACAGAGAGATCTAGAGAGAAAGAGTCAGAGAGAAAGGGACAGAGAGAGAGGGACTGAGAGAGAGAGTGTGTCTGTGAGTGTGTGTGTCTCTATCTGTCTCCCTGTATAGACTCTGGAATTGATCCAGGGCTATGCGGAGACAGTGGGGCAGTGGGATTAGTTTGGGGATTGATACAGGGCTATGGGGAGACAGCGGGGCAGTGAGATTAGTTTGGGACTGATACAGGGCTATGTGGAGAGAGCGGGGCAGTGGGATTAGTTTGGGGATTGACACAGGGCTATGGGGAGAGAGCGGGGCAGTGGGATTAGTTTGGAGATTGATACAGGACTATGGGGAGAGAGCAGGGCAGTGGGATTAGTTTGGGGATTGATACAGGACTATGGGGAGAGAGCGGGGCAGTGGGATTAGTTTGGAGATTGATACAGGACTATGAGGAGAGAGCGGTGCAGTGGGATTAGTTTGGGGATTGACACAGGACTATGGGGAGAGAGCGGGGCAGTGGGATTAGTTTGAGGATTGATACAGGACTATGGGGAGAGAGCGGAGCAGTGGGATTAGTTTGGGGATTGATACAGGAGTATGGGGAGAGAGCGCGGCAGTGGTATTAGTTTAGGGATTGATACAGGACTATGTGGAGAGAGCGGGGCAGCGGGATTAGTTTGGGGATTGATACAGGGCGATGGGGATAGAGCGGGACAGTGGGATTAGTTTGGGGATTGATACAGGACTATGTGGAGAGAGCGAGGCAGCGGGATTAATTTGGGGATTGATACAGGGCGATGGGGAGAGAGCGGGACAGTGGGATTAGTTTGGGGATTGATACAGGACTATGGGGAGAGAGCGGGGCAGTGGGATTAGTTTGGGGATTGATACAGGGCTATGGGGAGAGAGCGGGGCAGTGGGATTAGTTTGGGGATTGATACAGGGCTATGGGGAGAGAGCGGGGCTGTGGGATTAGTTAGGGGATTGATACAGGGCCATTGGGAGAGAGCGGGGCAGTGGGATTAGTTTGAGGATTGATGCAGGGTTATTGGGAGAGAGTGGGGCAGTGGGATTAGTTTGGGGATTGATACAGGGCTATGGGGAGAGAGTGGGGCAGTGGGATTAGTTTGGAGATTGAAACAGGAGTATGGGGAGCGAGCAGGGCAGTGGGATTATTTTGGGGATTGATACAGGACTGTGGGGATAGAGCGGGGCAGTGGGATTAGTTTGGAGATTGATACAGGGCTATGTGGAGAGAGCAGGGCAGTGGGATTAGTTTGGGGGTTGATGCAGGCCGATGTGGAAAGAGTGGGGCAGTGGAATTATTTTGGGGATTGATACAGGGCTATGGGGAGAGAGCGGGGCAGTGGGATTAGTTTGGGGATTGATACAGGACTATGGGGAGAGATCGGGAAAGTGGGATTAATTTGGGGATTGATAAAGGGCTATGGGGAGAGAGCGGGAAAGTGAGATTAGTTTGGGGATTGATACAGGACTATGGGGAGAGAGCGGGGCAGTGGGATTAGTTTGGGGATTGAAACAGGACTATGGGGAGAGAGCGGGGAAGTGGGATTAGTTTGGGGATTGATACAGGGCGATGTGGAGAGAGCGGGGCAGTGGGATTAGTTTGGGGATTGATACAGGGCTATGTGGAAAGAGCGGGGCATTGGAATTGTTTTGGGGATTGATACAGGGCTATGGGGAGAGAGCGGGGCAGTGGGATTAGTTTGGGGATTGATACAGGGCTATGGGGAGAGAACGGGGCTGTGGGATTAGTTTGGGGATTGATACAGGGCTATGGGGAGAGAGCGGGGCATTGGGATTAGTTTGGGGATTGAAACAGGGCTATGGGGAGAGAGCGGGGCAGTGGGATTAGTTTGGGGATTGATACGGTGCTATGGGGAGAGAGCGGGGAAGTGGGATTAGTTTGGGGATTGATAGAGGGCTATGGGGAGAGAGCGGGGCAGTGGGATTAGTTTGGGGATTGATACAGGGCTATTGGGAGAGAGCGGGGCAGTGGGATTAGTTAGGGGATTGATACAGGGCTATGGGGAGAGAGCGGGGCGGTGGGATTAGTTTTGGGATTGATACAGGACTATGGTGAGAGAGCGGTGCAGTGGGATTAGTTTGGGGATTGATACAGGACTATGGGGAGACAGCGGGGCAGTGGGATTAGTGTGCGGATTGATACAGGACTATGAGGAGAGAGCGGGGCAGTGGGATTAGTTTGGGGATTGATACAGGACTATGAGGAGAGAGCGGGGCAGTGGGATTTGTTTGGGGATTGATACAGGACTGTGGGGAGAGAGCGGGGCAGTGGGATTTGTTTGGGGATTGATACAGGGCTATGGTAAGAGAGCGAGGCAGTGGGATTAGTTTGGAGATTGATATAGGACTATGGGGAGACAGTGGGGCAGTGGGATTAGTTTGGGGATTGATACAGGGCTGTGTGGAGAGAGCGGGGCAGTGGGATTATTTTTGGACTGATACAGGACTCTGGGGAGAGAGCGGGGCAGTGGGATTAGTTTGGGGATTGATACAGGACTATGGGGAGAGAGCGGGGCAGTGGGATTAGTTTGGGGATTGATACAGGGCTATGGGGAGAGAGCGGGGAAGTGGGATTAGTTTGGGATTGATACAGGGCTATGGGCAGAGAGTGGGGCAGTGGGATTAGTTTGGGCATTGATACAGGACTATAAGGAGAGAGCGGGGCAGTGGGATTATTTTGGGATTGATACAGGACTATGGGGAGAGAGCGGGGCAGTGGGATTAGTTTGGGATTGATACAGGACTATGGGGAGAGAGTGGGGCAGTGGGATTAGTTTGGGGATTGATACAGGACTATGAGGAGAGAGCGGGGCAGTGGGATTTGTTTGGGTGAGATTGAGCAGCCATTTTACATGAGATGTGTGGTGACCATTTTACACCGGGACACGTGTTACAGAGAAAGAGAGACAGAGAGAGACAGAGAGAGAGAGAGAGAAGACAGTAATACAGAGAGAGAGAGAGAGACAAAGGAGTCAGAGTGACAGAAATAGTGAGCGAGAGAGGCACATACACGGAGAAAGAGAGAGACATAGAGAGAGAGACAGAGCGAGAGAGAAAGATAGAGCCAGAGAGAGAGAGAGAGAGAGAGAGAGAGAGAGAGAGAAAGAAAGACAGGGAGAGACTGAGAGTGAGAGTCAGAGAGAGAGAAAAAACAGACACACAGATAGACAGAGAAACAAAGAGAGAAAGGGAGAGACAGAGACAGAGAGAGAGAGAAACAGAGATGGATACAGAGCGAGTTGGAGAGAGAGAGAGAGTCAGAGAGAGAGACACAACAAATCCAGAGCGAGGGAGAGAGAGACAGAGAGAGAGACTCAGAGAGAGGGGAACAGAGGGACAGAGCGAGCGAGAGAGAGAGAGAGGCAAACTTATAGAGAGATAAAGAGGGACAGACAGAGAGATAGAGAGAGAATGATGGAGAGAGAGAGAGACAGAGATCGGCAGACAGAGAGATCTAGAGAGAAAGAGTAAGAGAGAAAGGGACAGAGAGAGAGGGACTGAGAGAGCGAGTTTGTCTGTGAGTGTGTGTGTCTCTATCTGTCTCCCTGTATAGACTCTGGAATTGATCCATGGCTATGGGGAGACAGCGGGGCAGTGGGATTAGTTTGGGGATTGATACAGGGCTATGGGGAGAGAGCGCGGCAGTGAGATTAGTTTGGGGATTGATACAGGGCTATGGGCAGAGAGTGGGGCAGTGGGATTAGTTTGGGCATTGATACAGGACTATAAGGAGAGAGCGGGGCAGTGGGATTAGTTTGGGATTGATACAGGACTATGGGGAGAGAGCGGGGCAGTGGGATTAGTTTGGGATTGATACAGGACTATGGGGAGAGAGTGGGGCAGTGGGATTAGTTTGGGGATTGATACAGGACTATGAGGAGAGAGCGGGGCAGTGGGATTTGTTTGTGTGAGATTGAGCAGCCATTTTACATGAGATGTGTGGTGACCATTTTACACCTGGACACGTGTTACAGAGAAAGAGAGACAGAGTGAGACAGAGAGAGAGAGAGAGAAGACAGTAATAGAGAGAGAGAGAGAGAGACAAGGGAGTCAGAGTGACAGAAATAGTGAGCGAGAGAGGCACATACAGGGAGAAAGAGAGAGACATAGAGAAAGAGACAGAGCGAGAGAGACAGATAGAGCCAGAGAGAGAGAGAGAGAGAGAGAGAGAGAGAAAGAAAGACAGGGAGAGACTGAGAGTGAGAGTCAGAGAGAGAGAAAAAACAGAGACACAGATAGACAGAGAAACAAAGAGAGAAAGGGAGAGACAGAGACAGAGAGAGAGAGAAACAGAGAGGGATACAGAGCGAGTTGGAGAGAGAGAGAGAGTCAGAGAGAGAGACACAACAAATCCAGAGCGAGGGAGAGAGAGACAGAGAGAGAGACTCAGAGAGAGGGGAACAGAGGGACAGAGAGAGCGAGAGAGAGAGAGAGGCAAACTTATAGAGAGATAAAGAGGGACAGACAGAGAGATAGAGAGAGAATGATGGAGAGAGAGAGAGACAGAGATCGGCAGACAGAGAGATCTAGAGAGAAAGAGTAAGAGAGAAAGGGACAGAGAGAGAGGGACTGAGAGAGCGAGTTTGTCTGTGAGTGTGTGTGTCTCTATCTGTCTCCCTGTATAGACTCTGGAATTGATCCATGGCTATGGGGAGACAGCGGGGCAGTGGGATTAGTTTGGGGATTGATACAGGGCTATGGGGAGAGAGCGCGGCAGTGAGATTAGTTTGGGGATTGATACAGGATTATGGGGAGACAGCCGGGCAGTGGGATTAGTTTGGGGATTGATACAGGACTATGGGGAGAGAGCGGGGCAGTGGGATTCGTTTGGAGATTGATACAGGACTATGGGGAGAGAGCGGGGCAGTGGGAATAGTTTGGGGATTGATACAGGACTATGTGGAGAGAGCGGGGCAGTGGGATTATTTTGGGGATTGATACAGGACTATGGGGATAGAGCGGGGCAGTGGGATTAGTTTGGGGATTGATACAGGGCTATGTGGAGAGAGCGGGGCAGTGGGATTAGTTTGGGGGTTGATGCAGGCCTACGAGGAAAGAGCGGGGCAGTGGAATTATTTTGGGGATTGATACAGGGCTATGGGGAGAGAGCGGGGCAGTGGGATTAATTTGGGGATTGATACAGGACTATGGGGAGAGATCGGGACAGTCGGATTAGTTTTGGGATTGATACAGGGCTATGTGGATAGAGCGGGACAGTGAGATTAGTTTGGGGATTGATACAGGGCTATGGGGAGAGAGCGGGGCAGTGGGATTAGTTTGGGGATTGATACAGGACTATGGGGAGAGAGCAGGGCAGTGGGATTAGTTTGGAGATTGATACAGGACTATGGGGAGACAGCGGGGCAGTGGGATTAGTGTGGGGATTGATACAGGGCTGTGTGGAGAGAGCAGGGCAGTGGGATTATTTTGGGACTGATACAGGTCTATGGGGAGAGAGCGGGGCAGTGGGATTAGTTTGGGGATTGAAACAGGACTATGGGGAGAGAGCGGGGAAGTGGGATTAGTTTGGGGATTGATACAGGGCTATGTGGAGAGAGCGGGGCAGTGGGATGAGTTTGGGGTTTGATGCAGGGCTATGTGGAAAGAGCGGGGCAGTGGAATTGTTTTGGGGATTGATAGAGGGCTATGGGGAGAGAGCGGGGCAGTGGGATTAGTTTGGGGATTGATACAGGGCTATGGGGAGAGAGCGGGGCAGTGGGATTAGTTTGGGGATTGATACAGGGCTTTGGGGAGAGAGCGGGGCATTGGGATTAGTTTGGGGATTGAAATAGGGCTATGGGGAGAGAGCGGGGCAGTAGGATTAGTTTGGGGATTGATACAGGGCTATGGGGAGAGAGCGGGGCTGTGGGATTAGTTTGGGGATTTATACAGGGCTATGGGGAGAGAGCGGGGCAGTGGGATTAGTTTGGGGATTGATACAGGGCTTTGGGGAGAGCGCGGGGCATTGTGATTAGTTTGGGGATTGATACAGGGCTATGGGGAGAGAGCGGGGCAGTGGGATTAGTTTGGGGATTGATACAGGGCTATGGGGAGAGAGCGGGGCTGTGGGATTAGTTTGGGGATTGATAGAGGGCTATGGGGAGAGAGCGGGGCAGTGGGATTAGTTTGGGGATTGATGCAGGGCTATGGGGAGAGAGCGGGGCATTGGGTATAGTTTGGGGATTGAAACAGTGCTATGGGGAGAGAGCGGTGCTGTGGGATTAGTTTGGGGATTGATACAGGGCTATGGGGAGAGAGCGGGGCTGTGGGATTAGTTTGGGGATTGATAGAGGGCTATGGGGAGAGAGCGGGGCAGTGGGATTAGTTTGGGGATTGATACAGGGCTATTAGGAGAGAACGGGGCAGTGGGATTAGTTTGGGGATTGATACAGGGCTATGGGGAGAGAGCGGGGCAGTGGGATTAGTTTGGGGATTGATACAGGGCTTTGGGGAGAGAGCGGGGAATTGGGATTCGTTTGGGGATTTAAACAGGGCTATGGGGAGAGAGTCGTGCAGTGGGATTAGTTTGGGGATTGATACAGGGCAATGGGGAGAGAGCGGGGCAGTGGGATTAGTTTGGGGATTGATACAGGGCTTTGGGGAGAGAGCGGGGCTGTGGGATTAGTTTGGGGATTGATAGAGGACTATGGGGAGAGAGCAGGGCAGTGGGATTAGTTTGGGGATTGATACAGGGCTATGGGGAGAGAGCGGGGCAGTGGGATTAGTTTGGGGATTGATACAGGGCTATGGGGAGAGAGCGGGGCAGTGGGATTAGTTTGGGGATTGATACAGGGCTTTGGGGAGAGAGCGGGGCATTGGGATTAGTTTGGGGATTGAAATAGGGCTATGGGGAGAGAGCGGGGCAGTAGGATTAGTTTGACAATTGATACAGGGCTATGGGGAGAGAGCGGGGCTGTGGGATTAGTTTGGGGATTTATACAGGGCTATGGGGAGAGAGCGGGGCAGTGGGATTAGTTTGGGGATTGATACAGGGCTTTGGGGAGAGAGCGGGGCATTGGGATTAGTTTGGGGATTGAAACAGGGCTATGGGGAGAGAGCGGGGCAGTGGGATTAGTTTGGGGATTGATACAGGGCTATGGGGAGAGAGCGGGGCTGTGGGATTAGTTTGGGGATTGATAGAGGGCTATGGGGAGAGAGCGGGGCAGTGGGATTAGTTTGGGGATTGATGCAGGGCTATGGGGAGAGAGCGGGGCTGTGGGATTAGTTTGGGGATTGAAACAGGGCTATGGGGAGAGAGCGGTGCTGTGGGATTAGTTTGGGGATTGATACAGGGCTATGGGGAGAGAGCGGGGCTGTGGGATTAGTTTGGGGATTGATACAGGGCTATGGGGAGAGAGCGGGGCAGTGGGATTAGTTTGGGGATTGATACAGGGCTATTGGGAGAGAACGGGGCAGTGGGATTAGTTTGGGGATTGATACAGGGCTATGGGGAGAGAGCGGGGCAGTGGGATTAGTTTGGGGATTGATACAGGGCTTTGGGAGAGAGCGAGGCAGTGGGATTAGTTTGGGGATTGATACAGGGCTATGGGGAGAGAGCGGGGCAGTGGGATTAGTTTGGGGATTGATACAGGGCTATGGGGAGAGAGCGGGGCTGTGGGATTAGTTTGGGGATTGATAGAGGGCTATGGGGAGAGAGCGGGGCTGTGGGATTAGTTTGGGAATTGATAGAGGGCTATGGGGAGAGAGCGGGGCAGTGGGATTAGTTTGGGGATTGATACAGGTCTATGGGGTGAGAGCGGGGCAGTGGGATTAGTTTGGGGATTGATACAGGGCTTTGGGGAGAGAGCGGGGCTTTGGGATCAGTTTGGGGATTGAAACAGGGCTATGGGGAGAGAGCGGGGCAGTGGGATTAGTTTGGGGATTGATACAGGGCTATGGGGAGAGAGCGGGGCTGTGGGATTAGTTTGGGGATTGATAGAGGGCTATGGGGAGAGAGCGGGGCAGTGGGATTAGTTTGGGGATTGATACAGGGCTATGGGGAGAGAGCGGGGCAGTGGGATTAGTTTGGGGATTGATATATGGCTATGGGGAGAGAGCGGGGCTGTTGGATTAGTTTGGGGATTGATAGAGGGCTATGGGGAGAGACCGGGGCAGTGGGATTAGTTTGGGGATTGATACAGGGCTATGGGGAGAGAGCGGGGCAGTGGGATTAGTTTGGGGATTGATACAGGGCTATGGGGAGAGAGCGGGGCAGTGGGATTAGTTTGGGGATTGATACAGGGCTTTGGGGAGAGAGCGGGGAATTGGGATTCGTTTGGGGATTTAAACAGGGCTATGGGGAGAGAGTCGTGCAGTGGGATTAGTTTGGGGATTGATACAGGGCAATGGGGAGAGAGCGGGGCAGTGGGATTAGTTTGGGGATTGATACAGGGCTTTGGGGAGAGAGCGGGGCTGTGGGATTAGTTTGGGGATTGATAGAGGACTATGGGGAGAGAGCGGGGCACTGGGATTATTTTGGGGATTGATACAGGGCTATGGGGAGAGAGCGGGGCAGTGGGATTAGTTTGGGGATTGATACAGGGCTATGGGGAGAGAGCGGGGCTGTAGGATTAGTTTGGGGATTGATAGAGGGCTATGGGGAGAGAGCTGGGCAGTGGGATTAGTTTGGGGATTGATACAGGGCTATGGGGAGAGAGCGGGGCAGTGGGATTAGTTTGGGGATTGATAGAGGGCTATGGGGAGAGAGCGGAGCTGTGGGATTAGTTTGGGGATTGAGAGAGGGCTATGGGGAGAGAGCGGGGCAGTGGGATTAGTTTGGGGATTGATACAGGGCTATGGGAAGAGAGCGGGGCAGTAGAATTAGTTTGGGGATTGATACAGGGCTATGGGGAGAGAGCGGGGCAGTGGGATTAGTTTGGGGATTGATACAGGGCTTTGGGGAGAGAGCGGGGCATTGGGATTAGTTTGGGGATTGATACAGGGCTATGGGGAGAGAGCGGGGCTGTGGGATTAGATTGGGGATTGATAGAGGAATATGGGGAGAGATCGGGGCAGTGGGATTAGTTTAGGGATTGATACAGGGCTATGGGGAGAGAGCGGGGCTATGGGATTAGTTTGGGGATTGATAGAGGGCTATGAGGAGAGAGCGGGGCAGTGGGATTAGTTTGGGGATTGATACAGGGCTATGGGGAGAGAGCGGGACAGTGGGATTAGTTTGGGGATTGATACAGGGCTTTGGGGAGAGAGCGGGGCATTGGGATTAGTTTGTGGATTGAAACAGGGCTATGGGGAGAGAGCGGGGCAGAAGGATTAGTTTGGGTTTTGATACAGGGCTATGGGGAGAGAGCGGGGCTGTGGGATTAGTTTGGGGATTGATAGATGGCTATGGGGAGAGAGCGGGGCAGTGGGATTAGTTTGGGGATTGATACAGGGCTATGGGGAGAGAGCGGGGCAGTGGGATTAGTTTGGGGATTGATACAGGGCTATGGGGAGAGAGCGGGGCAGTGGGATTAGTTTTGGGATTGATACTGGACTATGGTGAGAGAGCGGGGCAGTGGGATTAGTTTGGGGATTGAAACAGGACTGTGGGGAGACAGCGGGGCAGTGGGATTAGTGTGGGGATTGATACAGGACTATGGGGAGAGAGCGGGGCAGTGGGATTAGTTTGGGGATTGATACAGGACTATGGGGAGAGAGGGGGGCAGTGGGATTTGTTTGGGGATTGATACAGGGCTATGGTCAGAGAGCGAGGCAGTGGGATTAGTTTGGAGATTGATATAGGACTATGGGGAGACATCGGGGCAGTGGGATTAGTTTGGGGATTGATACAGGACTGTGGGGAGAGAGCAGGGCAGTGGGATTAGTTGGGGATTGATACAGGACTATGGGGAGAGAGCGAGGCAGTCAGATTAGTTTTGGAATTTATACAGGACTATGGGGAGAGAGCGGGGGAGTGGGATTAGTTTGGGGATTGATACAGGACTATGGGGAGAGAGCGGGACAGTGGGATTAGTTTGGGGATTGATACAGGGCTATGTGGAAAGAGCGGGGCAGTGGAATTATTTTGAGGATTGATAAAGGGCTTTGGGGAGAGGGCGGGGCATTGGGATTAGTTTGGGGATTGAAACAGGGCTATGGGGAGAGAGCGGGGCAGTGGGATTAGTTTGGGGATTGATACAGGGCTATGGGGAGAGAGCGGGGCAGTGGGATTCGTTTGGGGATTGATACAGGGCTATGGGGAGAGAGCGGGGCTGTGGCATTAGTTTGGGGATTGATAGAGGACTATGGGGAGAGAGCGGGGCAGTGGGATTAGTTTGGGGATTGATACAGGGCTATGGGGAGAGAGCGTGGCAGTGGGATAAGTTTGGGATTGATACAGGGCTATGGGGAGAGAGGGGGGCTGTGGGATTAGTTTGGGGATTGATAGAGGGCTATGGGGAAAGAGCGGGGCAGTGGGATTAGTTTGGGGATTGATATAGGGCTATGGGGAGAGAGCGGGGCAGTGGGATTAGTTTGGGGATTGATACAGGGCTATGGGGAGAGAGCGGGGCTGTGAGATTAGTTTGGGGATTGATAGAGGGCTTTGGGGAGAGAGCGGGGCAGTGGGATTAGTTTGGGGATTGATACAGGGCTATGGGGAGAGAGCGGGGCAGTGGGATTAGTCTGGGGATTGATATAGGGCTATGGGGAGAGAGCGGGGCAGTGGGATTAGTTTGGGGATTGATACAGGGCTATGGGGAGAGAGCGGGGCAGTGGGATTAGTTTGGGGATTGATACAGGGCTATGGGGAGAGAGCGGGGCAGTGGGATTAGTTTGGGGATTGATACAGGGCTATGGGGAAAGAGCGGGGCAGTGGGATTAGTTTGGGGATTGATTCAGGGCTTTAGAGAGAGAGCGGGGCATTGGGATTAGTTTGGGGATTGAAACAGGGCTATGGGGAGAGAGCGGGGCAGTGGGATTAGTTTGGGGATTGATACAGGGCTATGGGGAGAGAGCGGGGCTGTGGGATTAGTTTGGGGATTGATAGAGGGCTATGGAGAGAGAGCGGGGCAGTGGGATTAGTTTGGGGATTGATACAGGGCTATGGGGAGAGAGCGGGGCATTGGGATTAGTTTGGTGATTGATACAGAGCTATGGGGAGAGAGCGGGGCTGTGGGATTAGTTTGGGGATTGATAGAGGGCTATGGGGAGAGAGCGGGTCAGTGGGATTAGTTTGGGGATTGATACAGTGCTCTGGGGAGAGAGCGGGGCAGTGGGATTAGTTTGGGGATTGATACAGGGCTATGGGGAGAGAGCGGGGCTGTGGGATTAGTTTGGGGATTGATAGAGGGCTATGGGGAGAGAGCGGGGCAGTGGGATTAGTTTGGGGATTGATACAGGGCTATGGGGAGAGAGCGGGGCAGTGGGATTAGTTTGGGGATTGATACAGGGCTATGGGGAGAGAGCGGGGCTGTGGGATTAGTTTGGGGATTGATAGAGGGCTATGGGGAGAGAGCGGGGCAGTGGCATTAGTTTGGGGATTGATACAGGGCTATGGGGAGAGAGCGGGGCAGTGGGATTAGTTTGGGGATTGATACAGGGCTATGGGGAGAGAGCGGGGCTGTGGGATTAGTTTGGGGATTGATAGAGGGCTATGGGGAGAGAGCGGGGCAGTGGGATTAGTTTGGGGATTGATACAGGGCTATGGGGAGAGAGCGGGGCTGTGGGATTAGTTTGGGGATTTATAGAGGGCTATGGGGAGAGAGAGGGGCAGTGGGATTAGTTTGGGGATTGATACAGGGCTATGGTGAGAGAGCGGGGCAGTGGGATTAGTTTGGGGATTGATACAGGGCTATGGGGAGAGAGCGGGGCTGTGGAATTAGTTTGGGGATTGATGGAGGGCTATGGGGAGAGAGCGGGGCAGTGGGATTAGTTTGGGGATTGATACAGGGCTATGGGGAGAGAGCAGGGCAATGGGATTAGTTTGGGGATTGATACAGGGCTTTGGGGAGAGAGCGGGGCATTGGGATTAGTTTGGGGATTGAAACAGGGCTATGGGGAGAGAGCGGGGCGTGGGATTAGTTTCGGGATTGATACAGGGCTATGGGGAGAGAGCGGGGCTGTGGGATAAGTTTGGGGATTGACAGAGGGCTAAGGGGAGAGAGCGGGGCAGTGGGATTAGTTTGGGGATTGATACAGGGCTATGGGGAGAGAGCGGGGCAGTGGGATTAGTTTGGTGATTGATACAGGGCTATGGGGAGAGAGCGGGGCAGTGGGATTAGTTTGATGATTGATACAGGGCTTTGGGGAGAGAGCGGGGCATTGGGATTAGTTTGGGGATTGATACAGGGCTATGGGGAGAGAGCGGGGCAGTGGGATTAGTTTGGCGATTGATACAGGGCTATGGGTAGAGAGCGGGGCTGTGGGATTAGTTTGGGGATTGATAGAGGGCTATGGGGAGAGAGCGGGGCAGTGGGATTAGTTTGGGGATTGATACAGGGCTATGGGGAGAGAGCGGGGCAGTGGGATTAGTTTGGGGATTGATACAGGACTATGGGGAGAGAGGGGGGCAGTGGGATTTGTTTGGGGATTGATACAGGGCTATGGTCAGAGAGCGAGGCAGTGGGATTAGTTTGGAGATTGATATAGGACTATGGGGAGACATCGGGGCAGTGGGATTAGTTTGGGGATTGATACAGGACTGTGGGGAGAGAGCAGGGCAGTGGGATTAGTTGGGGATTGATACAGGACTATGGGGAGAGAGCGAGGCAGTCAGATTAGTTTTGGAATTTATACAGGACTATGGGGAGAGAGCGGGGGAGTGGGATTAGTTTGGGGATTGATACAGGACTATGGGGAGAGAGCGGGACAGTGGGATTAGTTTGGGGATTGATACAGGGCTATGTGGAAAGAGCGGGGCAGTGGAATTATTTTGAGGATTGATAAAGGGCTTTGGGGAGAGGGCGGGGCATTGGGATTAGTTTGGGGATTGAAACAGGGCTATGGGGAGAGAGCGGGGCAGTGGGATTAGTTTGGGGATTGATACAGGGCTATGGGGAGAGAGCGGGGCAGTGGGATTCGTTTGGGGATTGATACAGGGCTATGGGGAGAGAGCGGGGCTGTGGCATTAGTTTGGGGATTGATAGAGGACTATGGGGAGAGAGCGGGGCAGTGGGATTAGTTTGGGGATTGATACAGGGCTATGGGGAGAGAGCGTGGCAGTGGGATAAGTTTGGGATTGATACAGGGCTATGGGGAGAGAGGGGGGCTGTGGGATTAGTTTGGGGATTGATAGAGGGCTATGGGGAAAGAGCGGGGCAGTGGGATTAGTTTGGGGATTGATATAGGGCTATGGGGAGAGAGCGGGGCAGTGGGATTAGTTTGGGGATTGATACAGGGCTATGGGGAGAGAGCGGGGCTGTGAGATTAGTTTGGGGATTGATAGAGGGCTTTGGGGAGAGAGCGGGGCAGTGGGATTAGTTTGGGGATTGATACAGGGCTATGGGGAGAGAGCGGGGCAGTGGGATTAGTCTGGGGATTGATATAGGGCTATGGGGAGAGAGCGGGGCAGTGGGATTAGTTTGGGGATTGATACAGGGCTATGGGGAGAGAGCGGGGCAGTGGGATTAGTTTGGGGATTGATACAGGGCTATGGGGAGAGAGCGGGGCAGTGGGATTAGTTTGGGGATTGATACAGGGCTATGGGGAAAGAGCGGGGCAGTGGGATTAGTTTGGGGATTGATTCAGGGCTTTAGAGAGAGAGCGGGGCATTGGGATTAGTTTGGGGATTGAAACAGGGCTATGGGGAGAGAGCGGGGCAGTGGGATTAGTTTGGGGATTGATACAGGGCTATGGGGAGAGAGCGGGGCTGTGGGATTAGTTTGGGGATTGATAGAGGGCTATGGAGAGAGAGCGGGGCAGTGGGATTAGTTTGGGGATTGATACAGGGCTATGGGGAGAGAGCGGGGCATTGGGATTAGTTTGGTGATTGATACAGAGCTATGGGGAGAGAGCGGGGCTGTGGGATTAGTTTGGGGATTGATAGAGGGCTATGGGGAGAGAGCGGGTCAGTGGGATTAGTTTGGGGATTGATACAGTGCTCTGGGGAGAGAGCGGGGCAGTGGGATTAGTTTGGGGATTGATACAGTGCTATGGGGAGAGAGCGGGGCTGTGGGATTAGTTTGGGGATTGATAGAGGGCTATGGGGAGAGAGCGGGGCAGTGGGATTAGTTTGGGGATTGATACAGGGCTATGGGGAGAGAGCGGGGCAGTGGGATTAGTTTGGGGATTGATACAGGGCTATGGGGAGAGAGCGGGGCTGTGGGATTAGTTTGGGGATTGATAGAGGGCTATGGGGAGAGAGCGGGGCAGTGGCATTAGTTTGGGGATTGATACAGGGCTATGGGGAGAGAGCGGGGCAGTGGGATTAGTTTGGGGATTGATACAGGGCTATGGGGAGAGAGCGGGGCTGTGGGATTAGTTTGGGGATTGATAGAGGGCTATGGGGAGAGAGCGGGGCAGTGGGATTAGTTTGGGGATTGATACAGGGCTATGGGGAGAGAGCGGGGCTGTGGGATTAGTTTGGGGATTTATAGAGGGCTATGGGGAGAGAGAGGGGCAGTGGGATTAGTTTGGGGATTGATACAGGGCTATGGTGAGAGAGCGGGGCAGTGGGATTAGTTTGGGGATTGATACAGGGCTATGGGGAGAGAGCGGGGCTGTGGAATTAGTTTGGGGATTGATGGAGGGCTATGGGGAGAGAGCGGGGCAGTGGGATTAGTTTGGGGATTGATACAGGGCTATGGGGAGAGAGCAGGGCAATGGGATTAGTTTGGGGATTGATACAGGGCTTTGGGGAGAGAGCGGGGCATTGGGATTAGTTTGGGGATTGAAACAGGGCTATGGGGAGAGAGCGGGGCGTGGGATTAGTTTCGGGATTGATACAGGGCTATGGGGAGAGAGCGGGGCTGTGGGATAAGTTTGGGGATTGACAGAGGGCTAAGGGGAGAGAGCGGGGCAGTGGGATTAGTTTGGGGATTGATACAGGGCTATGGGGAGAGAGCGGGGCAGTGGGATTAGTTTGGTGATTGATACAGGGCTATGGGGAGAGAGCGGGGCAGTGGGATTAGTTTGATGATTGATACAGGGCTTTGGGGAGAGAGCGGGGCATTGGGATTAGTTTGGGGATTGATACAGGGCTATGGGGAGAGAGCGGGGCAGTGGGATTAGTTTGGCGATTGATACAGGGCTATGGGTAGAGAGCGGGGCTGTGGGATTAGTTTGGGGATTGATAGAGGGCTATGGGGAGAGAGCGGGGCAGTGGGATTAGTTTGGGGATTGATACAGGGCTATGGGGAGAGAGCGGGGCAGTGGGATTAGTTTGGGGATTGATACAGGGCTATGGGGAAAGAGCGGGGCAGTGGGATTAGTTTGGGGATTGATTCAGGGCTTTGGAGAGAGAGCGGGGCATTGGGATTAGTTTGGGGATTGAAACAGGGCTATGGGGAGAGAGCGGGGCAGTGGGTTTAGTTTGGGGATTGATACAGGGCTATGGGGAGAGAGCGGGGCTGTGGGATTAGTTTGGGGATTAATAGAGGGCTATGGGGAGAGAGCGGGGCAGTGGGATTAGTTTGGGGATTGATACAGGGCTATGGGGAGAGAGCGGGGCAGTGGGATTAGTTTGGGGATTGATACAGGGCTATGGGGAGAGAGCAGGGCTGTGGGATTAGTTTGGGGATTGATAGAGGGCTATGGAGAGAGAGCGGGGCAGTGGGATTAGTTTAGGGATTGATACAGGGCTATGGGGAGAGAGCGGGGCATTGGGATTAGTTTGGCGATTGATACAGGGCTATGGGGAGAGAGCGGGGCTGTGGGATTAGTTTGGGGATTGATAGAGGGCTATGGGGAGAGAGCGGGGCAGTGGGATTAGTTTGGGGATTGATACAGTGCTCTGGGGAGAGAGCGGGGCAGTGGGATTAGTTTGGGGATTGATACAGGGCTATGGGGAGAGAGCGGGGCAGTGGGATTAGTTTGGGGATTGATACAGGGCTATGGGGAGAGAGCGGGGCAGTGGGATTAGTTTGGGAATTGATACAGGGCTATGGGGAGAGAGCAGGGCTGTGGGATTAGTTTGGGGATTGATAGAGGGCTATGGGGAGAGAGCGGGGCAGTGGCATTAGTTTGGGGATTGATACAGGGCTATGGGGAGAGAGCGGGGCAGTGGGATTAGTTTGGGGATTGATACAGGGCTATGGGGAGAGAGCGGGGCTGTGGGATTAGTTTGGGGATTGATAGAGGGCTATGGGGAGAGAGCGGGGCAGTGGGATTAGTTTGGGGATTGATACAGGGCTATGGGGAGAGAGCGGGGCAGTGGGATTAGTTTGGGGATTGATAGAGGGCTATGGGGAGAGAGCGGGGCAGTGGGATTAGTTTGGGCATGATACAGGGCTATGGGGAGAGAGCGGGGCAGTGGGATTAGTTTGGGGATTGATACAGGGCTATGGGGAGAGAGCGGGGCTGTGGAATTAGTTTGGGGATTGATGGAGGGCTATGGGGAGAGAGCGGGGCAGTGGGATTAGTTTGGGGATTGAAACAGGGCTATGGGGAGAGAGCGGGGCAGTGGGATTAGTTTGGGGTTTGATACAGGAGTATGGGGAGAGAGGGGGGCAGTGGGATTAGTTTGGGGATTAGCACAGGGCTATGGGGAGAGAGCGGAGCAGTGGGATTAGTTTGGCGATTGATACAGGGCTATGGGGAGAGAGCGGGGCAGTGGGATTAGTTTGGGGATTGATACAGGACTGTGGGGAGAGAGCAGGGCAGTGGGATTAGTTGGGGATTGATACAGGACTATGGGGAGAGAGCGAGGCAGTCAGATTAGTTTTGGAATTGATACAGGACTATGGGGAGAGAGCGGGGGAGTGGGATTAGTTTGGGGATTGATACAGGACTATGGGGAGAGAGCGGGACAGTGGGATTAGTTTGGGGATTGATACAGGGCTATGTGGAAAGAGCGGGGCAGTGGAATTATTTTGAGGATTGATAAAGGGCTTTGGGGAGAGGGCGGGGCATTGGGATTAGTTTGGGGATTGAAACAGGGCTATGGGGAGAGAGCGGGGCAGTGGGATTAGTTTGGGGATTGATACAGGGCTATGGGGAGAGAGCGGGGCAGTGGGATTCGTTTGGGGATTGATACAGGGCTATGGGGAGAGAGCGGGGCTGTGGCATTAGTTTGGGGATTGATAGAGGACTATGGGGAGAGAGCGGGGCAGTGGGATTAGTTTGGGGATTGATACAGGGCTATGGGGAGAGAGCGTGGCAGTGGGATAAGTTTGGGATTGATACAGGGCTATGGGGAGAGAGGGGGGCTGTGGGATTAGTTTGGGGATTGATAGAGGGCTATGGGGAAAGAGCGGGGCAGTGGGATTAGTTTGGGGATTGATACAGGGCTATGGGGAGAGAGCGGTAGGTGGGATTAGTTTGGGGATTGATACAGGGCTATGGGGAGAGAGCGGGGCTGTGAGATTAGTTTGGGGATTGATAGAGGGCTTTGGGGAGAGAGCGGGGCAGTGGGATTAGTTTGGGGATTGATACAGGGCTATGGGGAGAGAGCGGGGCAGTGGGATTAGTCTGGGGATTGATATAGGGCTATGGGGAGAGAGCGGGGCAGTGGGATTAGTTTGTGGATTGATACAGGGCTATGGGGAGAGAGCGGGGCTGTGGGATTAGTTTGGGGATTGATAGAGGGCTATGGGGAGAGAGCGGGGCAGTGGGATTAGTTTGGGGATTGATACAGGGCTATGGGGAGAGAGCGGGGCAGTGGGATTAGTTTGGGGATTGATACAGGGCTATGGGTAGAGAGCGGGGCTGTGGGATTAGTTTGGGGATTGATAGAGGGCTATGGGGAGAGAGCGGGGCAGTGGGATTAGTTTGGGGATTGATACAGGGCTATGGGGAGAGAGCGGGGCAGTGGGATTAGTTTGGGGATTGATACAGGGCTATGGGGAAAGAGCGGGGCAGTGGGATTAGTTTGGGGATTGATTCAGGGCTTTAGAGAGAGAGCGGGGCATTGGGATTAGTTTGGGGATTGAAACAGGGCTATGGGGAGAGAGCGGGGCAGTGGGATTAGTTTGGGGATTGATACAGGGCTATGGGGAGAGAGCGGGGCTGTGGGATTAGTTTGGGGATTGATAGAGGGCTATGGAGAGAGAGCGGGGCAGTGGGATTAGTTTGGGGATTGATACAGGGCTATGGGGAGAGAGCGGGGCATTGGGATTAGTTTGGTGATTGATACAGAGCTATGGGGAGAGAGCGGGGCTGTGGGATTAGTTTGGGGATTGATAGAGGGCTATGGGGAGAGAGCGGGGCAGTGGGATTAGTTTGGGGATTGATACAGTGCTCTGGGGAGAGAGCGGGGCAGTGGGATTAGTTTGGGGATTGATACAGGGCTATGGGGAGAGAGCGGGGCTGTGGGATTAGTTTGGGGATTGATAGAGGGCTATGGGGAGAGAGCGGGGCAGTGGGATTAGTTTGGGGATTGATACAGGGCTATGGGGAGAGAGCGGGGCAGTGGGATTAGTTTGGGGATTGATACAGGGCTATGGGGAGAGAGCGGGGCTGTGGGATTAGTTTGGGGATTGATAGAGGGCTATGGGGAGAGAGCGGGGCAGTGGCATTAGTTTGGGGATTGATACAGGGCTATGGGGAGAGAGCGGGGCAGTGGGATTAGTTTGGGGATTGATACAGGGCTATGGGGAGAGAGCGGGGCTGTGGGATTAGTTTGGGGATTGATAGAGGGCTATGGGGAGAGAGCGGGGCAGTGGGATTAGTTTGGGGATTGATACAGGGCTATGGGGAGAGAGCGGGGCTGTGGGATTAGTTTGGGGATTTATAGAGGGCTATGGGGAGAGAGCGGGGCAGTGGGATTAGTTTGGGGATTGATACAGGGCTATGGGGAGAGAGCGGGGCAGTGGGATTAGTTTGGGGATTGATACAGGGCTATGGGGAGAGAGCGGGGCTGTGGAATTAGTTTGGGGATTGATGGAGGGCTATGGGGAGAGAGCGGGGCAGTGGGATTAGTTTGGGGATTGATACAGGGCTATGGGGAGAGAGCGGGGCAGTGGGATTAGTTTGATGATTGATACAGGGCTTTGGGGAGAGAGCGGGGCATTGGGATTAGTTTGGGGATTGATACAGGGCTATGGGGAGAGAGCGGGGCAGTGGGATTAGTTTGGCGATTGATACAGGGCTATGGGTAGAGAGCGGGGCTGTGGGATTAGTTTGGGGATTGATAGAGGGCTATGGGGAGAGAGCGGGGCAGTGGGATTAGTTTGGGGATTGATACAGGGCTATGGGGAGAGAGCGGGGCAGTGGGATTAGTTTGGGGATTGATACAGGGCTATGGGGAAAGAGCGGGGCAGTGGGATTAGTTTGGGGATTGATTCAGGGCTTTGGAGAGAGAGCGGGGCATTGGGATTAGTTTGGGGATTGAAACAGGGCTATGGGGAGAGAGCGGGGCAGTGGGTTTAGTTTGGGGATTGATACAGGGCTATGGGGAGAGAGCGGGGCTGTGGGATTAGTTTGGGGATTAATAGAGGGCTATGGGGAGAGAGCGGGGCAGTGGGATTAGTTTGGGGATTGATACAGGGCTATGGGGAGAGAGCGGGGCAGTGGGATTAGTTTGGGGATTGATACAGGGCTATGGGGAGAGAGCGGGGCTGTGGGATTAGTTTGGGGATTGATAGAGGGCTATGGAGAGAGAGCGGGGCAGTGGGATTAGTTTAGGGATTGATACAGGGCTATGGGGAGAGAGCGGGGCATTGGGATTAGTTTGGCGATTGATACAGGGCTATGGGGAGAGAGCGGGGCTGTGGGATTAGTTTGGGGATTGATAGAGGGCTATGGGGAGAGAGCGGGGCAGTGGGATTAGTTTGGGGATTGATACAGTGCTCTGGGGAGAGAGCGGGGCAGTGGGATTAGTTTGGGGATTGATACAGGGCTATGGGGAGAGAGCGGGGCTGTGGGATTAGTTTGGGGATTGATAGAGGGCTATGGGGAGAGAGCGGGGCAGTGGGATTAGTTTGGGGATTGATACAGGGCTATGGGGAGAGAGCGGGGCAGTGGGATTAGTTTGGGAATTGATACAGGGCTATGGGGAGAGAGCGGGGCTGTGGGATTAGTTTGGGGATTGATAGAGGGCTATGGGGAGAGAGCGGGGCAGTGGCATTAGTTTGGGGATTGATACAGGGCTATGGGGAGAGAGCGGGGCAGTGGGATTAGTTTGGGGATTGATACAGGGCTATGGGGAGAGAGCGGGGCTGTGGGATTAGTTTGGGGATTGATAGAGGGCTATGGGGAGAGAGCGGGGCAGTGGGATTAGTTTGGGGATTGATACAGGGCTATGGGGAGAGAGCGGGGCTGTGGGATTAGTTTGGGGATTTATAGAGGGCTATGGGGAGAGAGCGGGGCAGTGGGATTAGTTTGGGCATGATACAGGGCTATGGGGAGAGAGCGGGGCAGTGGGATTAGTTTGGGGATTGATACAGGGCTATGGGGAGAGAGCGGGGCTGTGGAATTAGTTTGGGGATTGATGGAGGGCTATGGGGAGAGAGCGGGGCAGTGGGATTAGTTTGGGGATTGATACAGGGCTATGGGGAGAGAGCAGGGCAGTGGGATTAGTTTGGGGATTGATACAGGACTTTGGGGAGAGAGCGGGGCATTGGGATTAGTTTGGGGATTGAAACAGGGCTATGGGGAGAGAGCGGGGCGTGGGATTAGTTTCGGGATTGATACAGGGCTATGGGGAGAGAGCGGGGCTGTGGGATAAGTTTGGGGATTGACAGAGGGCTATGGGGAGAGAGCGGGGCTGTGGGATTAGTTTGGGGATTGATACAGGGCTATGGGGAGAGAGCGGGGCAGTGGGATTAGTTTGGTGATTGATACAGGGCTATGGGGAGAGAGCGGGGGAGTGGGATTAGTTTGGGGATTGATACAGGACTATGGGGAGAGAGCGGGACAGTGGGATTAGTTTGGGGATTGATACAGGGCTATGTGGAAAGAGCGGGGCAGTGGAATTATTTTGAGGATTGATAAAGGGCTTTGGGGAGAGAGCGGGGCATTGGGATTAGTTTGGGGATTGAAACAGGGCTATGGGGAGAGAGCGGGGCAGTGGGATTAGTTTGGGGATTGATACAGGGCTATGGGGAGAGAGCGGGGCAGTGGGATTCGTTTGGGGATTGATACAGGGCTATGGGGAGAGAGCGGGGCTGTGTCATTAGTTTGGGGATTGATAGAGGACTATGGGGAGAGAGCGGGGCAGTGGGATTAGTTTGGGGATTGATACAGGGCTATGGGGAGAGAGCGTGGCAGTGGGATAAGTTTGGGATTGATACAGGGCTATGGGGAGAGAGGGGGGCTGTGGGATTAGTTTGAGGATTGATAGAGGGCTATGGGGAAAGAGCGGGGCAGTGGGATTAGTTTGGGGATTGATACAGGGCTATGGGGAGAGAGCGGGGCAGTGGGATTAGTTTGGGGATTGATACAGGGCTATGGGGAGAGAGCGGGGCTGTGAGATTAGTTTGGGGATTGATAGAGGGCTTTGGGGAGAGAGCGGGGCAGTGGGATTAGTTTGGGGATTGATACAGGGCTATGGGGAGAGAGCGGGGCAGTGGGATTAGTCTGGGGATTGATACAGGGCTATGGGGAGAGAGCGGGGCAGTGGGATTAGTTTGGGGATTGATACAGGGCTATGGGGAGAGAGCGGGGCTGTGGGATTAGTTTGGGGATTGATAGAGGGCTATGGGGAGAGAGCGGGGCAGTGGGATTAGTTTGGGGATTGATACAGGGCTATGGGGAGAGAGCGGGGCAGTGGGATTAGTTTGGGGATTGATACAGGGCTATGGGTAGAGAGCGGGGCTGTGGGATTAGTTTGGGGATTGATAGAGGGCTATGGGGAGAGAGCGGGGCAGTGGGATTAGTTTGGGGATTGATACAGGGCTATGGGGAGAGAGCGGGGCAGTGGGATTAGTTTGGGGATTGATACAGGGCTATGGGGAAAGAGCGGGGCAGTGGGATTAGTTTGGGGATTGATTCAGGGCTTTGGAGAGAGAGCGGGGCATTGGGATTAGTTTGGGGATTGAAACAGTGCTATGGGGAGAGAGCGGGGCAGTGGGATTAGTTTGGGGATTGATACAGGGCTATGGGGAGAGAGCGGGGCTGTGGGATTAGTTTGGGGATTGATAGAGGGCTATGGAGAGAGAGCGGGGCAGTGGGATTAGTTTGGGGATTGATACAGGGCTATGGGGAGAGAGCGGGGCATTGGGATTAGTTTGGTGATTGATACAGAGCTATGGGGAGAGAGCGGGGCTGTGGGATTAGTTTGGGGATTGATAGAGGGCTATGGGGAGAGAGCGGGGCAGTGGGATTAGTTTGGGGATTGATACAGGGCTATGGGGAGAGAGCGGGGCTGTGGGATTAGTTTGGGGATTGATAGAGGGCTATGGGGAGAGAGCGGGGCAGTGGCATTAGTTTGGGGATTGATACAGGGCTATGGGGAGAGAGCGGGGCAGTGGGATTAGTTTGGGGATTGATACAGGGCTATGGGGAGAGAGCGGGGCTGTGGGATTAGTTTGGGGATTGATAGAGGGCTATGGGGAGAGAGCGGGGCAGTGGGATTAGTTTGGGGATTGATACAGGGCTATGGGGAGAGAGCGGGGCTGTGGGATTAGTTTGGGGATTTATAGAGGGCTATGGGGAGAGAGCGGGGCAGTGGGATTAGTTTGGGGATTGATACAGGGCTATGGGGAGAGAGCGGGGCAGTGGGATTAGTTTGGGGATTGATACAGGGCTATGGGGAGAGAGCGGGGCTGTGGAATTAGTTTGGGGATTGATGGAGGGCTATGGGGAGAGAGCGGGGCAGTGGGATTAGTTTGGGGATTGATACAGGGCTATGGGGAGAGAGCAGGGCAGTGGGATTAGTTTGGGGATTGATACAGGGCTTTGGGGAGAGAGCGGGGCATTGGGATTAGTTTGGGGATTGAAACAGGGCTATGGGGAGAGAGCGGGGCGTGGGATTAGTTTCGTGATTGATACAGGGCTATGGGGAGAGAGCGGGGCTGTGGGATAAGTTTGGGGATTGACAGAGGGCTATGGGGAGAGAGCGGGGCAGTGGGATTAGTTTGGGGATTGATACAGGGCTATGGGGAGAGAGCGGGGCAGTGGGATTAGTTTGGTGATTGATACAGGGCTATGGGGAGAGAGCGGGGCAGTGGGATTAGTTTGATGATTGATACAGGGCTTTGGGGAGAGAGCGGGGCATTGGGATTAGTTTGGGGATTGATACAGGGCTATGGGGAGAGAGCGGGGCAGTGGGATTAGTTTGGCGATTGATACAGGGCTATGGGTAGAGAGCGGGGCTGTGGGATTAGTTTGGGGATTGATAGAGGGCTATGGGGAGAGAGCGGGGCAGTGGGATTAGTTTGGGGATTGATACAGGGCTATGGGGAGAGAGCGGGGCAGTGGGATTAGTTTGGGGATTGATACAGGGCTATGGGGAAAGAGCGGGGCAGTGGGATTAGTTTGGGGATTGATTCAGGGCTTTGGAGAGAGAGCGGGGCATTGGGATTAGTTTGGGGATTGAAACAGGGCTATGGGGAGAGAGCGGGGCAGTGGGTTTAGTTTGGGGATTGATACAGGGCTATGGGGAGAGAGCGGGGCTGTGGGATTAGTTTGGGGATTAATAGAGGGCTATGGGGAGAGAGCGGGGCAGTGGGATTAGTTTGGGGATTGATACAGGGCTATGGGGAGAGAGCGGGGCAGTGGGATTAGTTTGGGGATTGATACAGGGCTATGGGGAGAGAGCGGGGCTGTGGGATTAGTTTGGGGATTGATAGAGGGCTATGGAGAGAGAGCGGGGCAGTGGGATTAGTTTAGGGATTGATACAGGGCTATGGGGAGAGAGCGGGGCATTGGGATTAGTTTGGCGATTGATACAGGGCTATGGGGAGAGAGCGGGGCTGTGGGATTAGTTTGGGGATTGATAGAGGGCTATGGGGAGAGAGCGGGGCAGTGGGATTAGTTTGGGGATTGATACAGTGCTCTGGGGAGAGAGCGGGGCAGTGGGATTAGTTTGGGGATTGATACAGGGCTATGGGGAGAGAGCGGGGCTGTGGGATTAGTTTGGGGATTGATAGAGGGCTATGGGGAGAGAGCGGGGCAGTGGGATTAGTTTGGGGATTGATACAGGGCTATGGGGAGAGAGCGGGGCAGTGGGATTAGTTTGGGGATTGATACAGGGCTATGGGGAGAGAGCGGGGCTGTGGGATTAGTTTGGGGATTGATAGAGGGCTATGGGGAGAGAGCGGGGCAGTGGCATTAGTTTGGGGATTGATACAGGGCTATGGGGAGAGAGCGGGGCAGTGGGATTAGTTTGGGGATTGATACAGGGCTATGGGGAGAGAGCGGGGCTGTGGGATTAGTTTGGGGATTGATAGAGGGCTATGGGGAGAGAGCGGGGCAGTGGGATTAGTTTGGGGATTGATACAGGGCTATGGGGAGAGAGCGGGGCTGTGGGATTAGTTTGGGGATTTATAGAGGGCTATGGGGAGAGAGCGGGGCAGTGGGATTAGTTTGGGCATGATACAGGGCTATGGGGAGAGAGCGGGGCAGTGGGATTAGTTTGGGGATTGATACAGGGCTATGGGGAGAGAGCGGGGCTGTGGAATTAGTTTGGGGATTGAAGGAGGGCTATGGGGAGAGAGCGGGGCAGTGGGATTAGTTTGGGGATTGATACAGGGCTATGGGGAGAGAGCAGGGCAGTGGGATTAGTTTGGGGATTGATACAGGACTTTGGGGAGAGAGCGGGGCATTGGGATTAGTTTGGGGATTGAAACAGGGCTATGGGGAGAGAGCGGGGCGTGGGATTAGTTTCGGGATTGATACAGGGCTATGGGGAGAGAGCGGGGCTGTGGGATAAGTTTGGGGATTGACAGAGGGCTATGGGGAGAGAGCGGGGCAGTGGGATTAGTTTGGGGATTGATACAGGGCTATGGGGAGAGAGCGGGGCAGTGGGATTAGTTTGGTGATTGATACAGGGCTATGGGGAGAGAGCGGGGCAGTGGGATTAGTTTGATGATTGATACAGGGCTTTGGGGAGAGAGCGGGGCATTGGGATTAGTTTGGGGATTGATACAGGGCTATGGGGAGAGAGCGGGGCTCTGGGATTAGTTTGGGGATTGATAGAGGACTATGGGGAGAGAGCGGGGCAGTGGAATTAGTTTGGAGATTGATACAGGGCTATGGGGAGTGAGCGGGGCAGTGGGATCAGTTTGGGGATAGATACAGGGCTATGGGGAGAGAGCGGGGCTGTGGGATTAGTTTGGGGATTGATAGAGGGCTATGGGGAGAGAGCGGGGCAGTGGGATTAGTTTGGGATTGATACAGGGCTATGGGGAGAGAGCGGGGCAGTGGGATTAGTTTGGGGATTGATACAGGGCTATGGGGAGAGAGCGGGGCTGTGGGATTAGTTTGGGGATTGATAGAAGGCTATGGGTAGAGAGCGGGGCAGTGGGATTAGTTTGGGGATTGATACAGGGCTATGGGGAGAGAGCGGGGCAGTGGGATTAGTTTGGGGATTGATACAGGGCTTTGGGGAGAAAGCGGGGCATTGGGATTAGTTTGGGGATTGAAACAGGGCTATGGGGAGAGAGCGGGGCAGTGGGATTAGTTTGGGGATTGAAACAGGGCTATGGAGAGAGAGCGGGGCAGTGGGATTAGTTTGGGGATTGATACAGGGCTATGGGGAGAGAGAGGGGCTGTGGGATTAGTTTGGGGATTGATAGAGGGCTATGGGGAGAGAGCGGGGCAGTGGGATTAGTTTGGGGATTGATACAGGGCTATGGGGAGAGAGCGGGGCAGTGGGATTAGTTTGGGGATTGATACAGGACTATGGGGAGAGAGCGGGGCAGTGGGATTAGTTTGGGGATTGATACAGGACTATGGGGAGAGAGCGGGCAGTGGGATTAGTTTGGGTATTGATACAGGACTATGGGGAGTGAGCGGGGCAGTGGGATTAGTTTGGGGTTTGATACAGGAGTGTGGGGAGAGAGCGGGGCAGTGGGATTAGTTTGGGGATTGGCACAGGGCTATGGGGAGAGAGCGGAGCAGTGGGATTAGTTTGGCGTTTGATACAGGGCTATGGGGAGAGAGCGGGGCAGTGGGATTAGTTTGGGGATTGATACAGGACTGTGGGGAGAGAGCAGGGCAGCGGGATTAGTTGGGGATTGATACAGGACTATGGGGAGAGAGCGAGGCAGTCAGATTAGTTTGGGAATTGATACAGGACTATGGGGAGAGAGCGGGGGAGTGGGATTAGTTTGGGGATTGATACAGGGCTATGTGGAAAGAGCGGGGCAGTGGAATTATTTTGAGGATTGATAAAGGGCTATGGGGAGAGAGCGGGGCAGTGGGATTAGTTTGAGGATTGATACAGGACTATGGGGAGAGAGCGGGGCAGTGGGATTAGTTTGGGGATTGATACAGGGCTCTGGGGAGAGAGCGGGGCAGTGGGATTAGTTTGGGGATTGATAAGGACTATGGGGAGAGAGCGGGGCAGTGGGATTAGTTTCGGGATTGATACAGGGCTATGGGGAGAGAGCGGGGCTGTGGGATTAGTTTGGGGATTGACAGAGGGCTATGGGGAGAGAGCGGGGCAGTGGGATTAGTTTGGGGATTGATAAGGACTATGGGGAGAGAGCGGGGCAGTGGGATTAGTTTCGGGATTGATACAGGGCTATGGGGAGAGAGCGGGGCTGTGGTATTAGTTTGGGGATTGACAGAGGGCTATGGGGAGAGAGCGGGGCAGTGGGATTAGTTTGGGGATTGATACAGGGCTATTGGGAGAGAGCGGGGCAGTGGGATTAGTTTGGGGATTGATACAGGGCTATGGGGAGAGAGCGGGGCAGTGGGATTAGTTTGATGATTGATACAGGGCTTTGGGGAGAGAGCGGGGCATTGGGATTAGTTTGGGGATTGATACAGGGCTATGGGGAGAGAGCGGGGCTGTGGGATTAGTTTGGGGATTGATAGAGGACTATGGGGAGAGAGCGGGGCAGTAGGATTAGTTTGGAGATTGATATAGGGCTATGGGGAGAGAGCGGGGCAGTGGGATTAGTTTGGGGATTGATACAGGGCTATGGGGAGAGAGCGGGGCTGTGGGATTAGTTTGGGGATTGATAGAGGGCTATGGGGAGAGAGCGGGGCAGTGGGATTAGTTTGGGGATTGATACAGGGCTATGGGGAGAGAGCGGGGCAGTGGGATTAGTTTTGGGATTGACACAGGGCTATGGGGAGAGAGCGGGGCTGTGTGACTAGTTTGGGGATTGATAGAGGGCTATGGGTGGAGAGCGGGGCAGTGGGATTAGTTTGGGGATTGATACAGGGCTATGGGGAGAGAGCGGGGCAGTGGGATTAGTTTGGGGATTGATACAGGGCTATGGGGAGAGAGCGGGGCAGTGGGATTAGTTTGGGGATTGATACCGGGCTTTGGGGAGAGAGCGGGGCATTGGGATTAGTTTGGGCATTGAAACAGGGCTATGGGGAGAGAGCGGGGCAGTGGGAATAGTTTGGGGATTGATACAGGGCTATGGGGAGAGAGCGGGGCTGTGGGATTAGTTTGGGGATTGATAGAGGGCTATGGGGAGAGAGCGGGGCAGTGGGATTAGTTTGGGGATTGATACAGGGCTATGGGGAGAGAGCGGGGCAGTGGGATTAGTTTGGGGATTGATACAGGGCTATGGGGAGAGAGCGGGGCTGTGTGACTAGTTTGGGGATTGATAGAGGGCTATGGGTAGAGAGCGGGGCAGTGGGATTAGTTTGGGGATTGATACAGGGCTATGGGGAGAGAGCGGGGCAGTGGGATTAGTTTGGGGATTGATACAGGGCTATGGGGAGAGAGCGGGGCAGTGGGATTAGTTTGGGGATTGATACCGGGCTTTGGGGAGAGAGCGGGGCATTGGGATTAGTTTGGGGATTGAAACAGGGCTATGGGGAGAGAGCGGGGCAGTGGGAATAGTTTGGGGATTGATACAGGGCTATGGGGAGAGAGCGGGGCTGTGGGATTAGTTTGGGGATTGATAGAGGGCTATGGGGAGAGAGCGGGGCAGTGGGATTAGTTTGGGGATTGATACAGGGCTATAGGGAGAGAGCGGGGCAGTGGGATTAGTTTGGGGATTGATACAGGGCTATGGGGAGAGAGCGGGGCAGTGGGATTAGTTTGGGGATTGATACAGGGCTATGGGGAGAGAGCGGGGCTGTGGGATTAGTTTGGGGATTGATAGAGGGCTATGGGGAGAGAGCGGGGCAGTGGGATTAGTTTGGGGATTGATACAGGGCTATGGGGAGAGAGCGGGACAGTGGGATTAGTTTGGGGATTGATACAGGGCTATGGGGAGAGAGCGGAGCTGTGGGATTAATTTGGGGATTGATAGAGGGCTTTGGGGAAAGAGCGGGGCAGTGGGATTAGTTTGGGGATTGATGCAGGGCTATGGGGAGAGAGCGGGGCAGTGGGATTAGTTTGGGGATTGATACAGGGCTTTGGGGAGAAAGCGGGGCATTTGGATTAGTTTGGGGATTGAAACAGGGCTATGGGGAGAGAGCGGGGCAGTGGGATTAGTTTGGGGATTGATACAGGGCTATGGGGAGAAAGCGGGGCTGTGGGATTAGTTTTGGGATTGATAGAGGGCTATGGGGAGAGAGCGGGGCAGTGGGATTTGTGTGGTGATTGATATAGGACTATGGGGAGACAGCGGGGCAGTGGGATTAGTTTGGGGATTGATACAGGACTATGGGTTGAGAGCGGGGCAGTGGGATTAGTTTGGGGATTGATACAGGACTGTGGGGAGAGAGCAGGGCAGTGGGATTAGTTGGGGATTGATACAGGACTATGGGGAGAGAGCGAGGCAGTCAGATTAGTTTGGGAATTGATACAGGAGTATGGGGAGAGAGCGGGGGAGTGGGATTAGTTTGGGGATTGATACAGGACTATGGGGAGAGAGCGGGACAGTGGGATTAGTTTGAGGATTGATACAGGGCTATGTGGAAAGAGCGGGGCAGTGGAATTAGTTTGGGGATTGATAGAGGGCTATGGGGAGAGAGCGGGGCAGTGGGATTAGTTTGGGGATTGATACAGGGCTATGGGGAGAGAGCGGGGCAGTGGGATTAGTTTGGGGATTGATACAGGTCTTTTGGGAGAGAGCAGGGCCGTGGGATTAGTTTGGGGATTGATAGAGGGCTATGGGTAGAGAGCGGGGCATTGGGATTAGTTTGGGGATTGATACAGGGCTATGGGGAGAGAGCGGGGCAGTGGGATTAGTTTGGGGATTGATACAGGGCTATGGGGAGAGAGCGGGGCAGTGGGATTAGTTTGGGGATTGATACAGGGCTTTGGGGAGAGAGCGGGGCATTGGGATTAATTTGGGGATTCAAACAGGGCTATGGGGAGAGAGCGGGGCAGTGGGAATAGTTTGGGGATTGATACAGGGCTATGGGGAGAGAGCGGGGCAGTGGGATTAGTTTGGGGATTGATACAGGGCTGTGGAAAGAGAGCGGGGCTGTGGGATTAGTTTGGGGATTGATAGAGGGCTATGGGTAGAGAGTGGGGCAGTGGGATTAGTTTGGGGATTGATACAGGGCTATGGGGAGAGAGCGGGGCAGTGGGATTAGTTTGGGGATTGATACAGGGCTATGGGGAGAGAGCGGGGCAGTGGGATTAGTTTGGGGATTGATACAGGGCTTTGGGGTGAGAGCGGGGCATTGGGATTAATTTGGCGATTCAAAGAGGGCTATGGGGAGAGAGCGGGGCAGTGGGAATAGTTTGGGGATTGATACAGGGCTATGGGGCGAGAGCGGGGCTTTGGGATTAGTTTGGGGATTGATTGAGGGCTATGGGGAGAGAGCGGGGCAGTGGGATTAGTTTGTGGATTGATACAGGGCTATGGGGAGAAAGCGGGGCTGTGGGATTAGTTTTGGGATTGATAGAGGGCTATGGGGAGAGAGCGGGGCAGTGGGATTTGTGTGGTGATTGATATAGGACTATGGGGAGACAGCGGGGCAGTGGGATTAGTTTGGGGATTGATACAGGACTATGGGGAGAGAGCGGGCAGTGGGATTAGTTTGGGTATTGATACAGGACTATGGGGAGTGAGCGGGGCAGTGGGATTAGTTTGGGGTTTGATACAGGAGTGTGGGGAGAGAGCGGGGCAGTGGGATTAGTTTGGGATTTGGCACAAGGCTATGGGGAGAGAGCGGAGCAGTGGGATTAGTTTGGCGATTGATACAGGGCTATGGGTTGAGAGCGGGGCAGTGGGATTAGTTTGGGGATTGATACAGGACTGTGGGGAGAGAGCAGGGCAGTGGGATTAGTTGGGGATTGATACAGGACTATGGGGAGAGAGCGAGGCAGTCAGATTAGTTTGGGAATTGATACAGGAGTATGGGGAGAGAGCGGGGGAGTGGGATTAGTTTGGGGATTGATACAGGACTATGAGGAGAGAGCGGGACAGTGGGATTAGTTTGAGGATTGATACAGGGCTATGTGGAAAGAGCGGGGCAGTGGAATTAGTTTGGGGATTGATAGAGGGCTATGGGGAGAGAGCGGGGCAGTGGGATTAGTTTGGGGATTGATACAGGGCTATGGGGAGAGAGCGGGGCAGTGGGATTAGTTTGGGGATTGATACAGGGCTTTGGGGAGAGAGCGGGGCATTGGGATTAGTTTGGGGATTGAAACAGGGCTATGGGGAGAGAGCGGGGCAGTGGGCTTAGTTTCGGGATTGATACAGGGCTATGGGGAGAGAGCGGGGCTGTGGGATTAGTTTGGGGATTGATAGAGGGCTATGGGGAGAGAGCGGGGCAGTGGGATTAGTTTGGGGATTGATACAGGGCTTTGGGGAGAAAGCGGGGCATTGGGATTAGTTTGGGGATTGAAACAGGGCTATGGGGAGAGAGCGGGGCAGTGGGATTAGCTTGGGGATTGATACAGGGCTATGGGGAGAGAGCGGGGCTGTGGGATTAGTTTGGGGATTGATAGAGGGCTATGGGGAGAGAGCGGGGCAGTGGGATTAGTTTGGGGATTGATACAGGGCTATGGGGAGAGAGCTGGGCAGTGGGATTAGTTTGGGGATTGATACAGGGCTATGGGGAGAGAGCGGGGCAGTGGGATTAATTTTGGGATTGATACAGGACTCTGGTGAGAGAGCGGGGCAGTGGGATTCGTTTGTGGATTGATACAGGACTATGGGGAGACAGCGGGGCAGTGGGATTCGTGTGGTGATTGATACAGGACTATGGGGAGAGAGCGGGGCAGTGGGATTAGTTTTGGGATTGATACAGGACTATGGGGAGAGAGCGGGGCAGTGGGATTTGTTTGGCGATTGATACAGGGCTATGGTAAGAGAGCGAGGCAGTGGGATTAGTTTGGAGATTGATATAGGACTATGGGGAGACAGCGGGGCAGTGGGATTAGTTTGGGGATTGATACAGGGCTGTGTGGAGAGAGCCGGGCAGTGGGATTATTTTTGGACTGATACAGGACTATGGGGACAGAGCGGGGCAGTGGGATTAGTTTGGGGATTGATACAGGACTATGGGGAGAGAGCGGGCAGTGGGATTAGTTTGGGGATTGATACAGGACTATGGGGAGTGAGCGGGGCAGTGGGATTAGTTTGGGGTTTGATACAGGAGTGTGGGGAGAGAGCGGGGCAGTGGGATTAGTTTGGGCATTGGCACAGGGCTATGGGGAGAGAGCGGAGCAGTGGGATTAGTTTGGCGATTGATACAGGGCTATGGGGAGAGAGCGGGGCAGTGGGATTAGTTTGGGGATTGATACAGGACTGTGGGGAGAGAGCAGGGCAGTGGGATTAGTTTGGGGATTGATACAGGACTATGGGGAGAGAGCGAGGCAGTCAGATTAGTTTGGGAATTGATACAGGGCTATGGGGAGAGAGCGGGGGAGTGGGATTAGTTTGGGGATTGATACAGGACTTTGGGGAGAGAGCGGGACAGTGGGATTAGTTTGGGGATTGATACAGGGCTATGTGGAAAGAGCGGGGCAGTGGAATTATTTTGAGGATTGATAAAGGGCTATGGAGAGAGAGCGGGGCAGTGGGATTAGTTTGAGGATTGATACAGGACTATGGGGAGAGAGCGGGGCTGCGGGATTAGTTTGGGGATTGATACAGGGCTATGGGGAGAGAGCGGGGCAGTGGGATTAGTTTGGGGATTGATACAGGGCGATGGGGAGAGAGCGGGGCAGTGGGATTAGTTTGGGGATTGATACAGGGCTGTGGTGAGAGAGCGGGGCAGTGGGATTAGTTTGGGGATTAATACAGGACTATGGGGAGAGAGCGGGGCAGTGGGATTAGTTTGGAGATTGATACAGGACTATGTGGAGAGAGCGGGGCAGTGGGATTAGTGTGGGGATTGATACAGGACTATGGGGAGAGAGCGGGGCAGTGGGATTAGTTTGGGCATTGATACAGTACTATGGGGAGATAGCTGGGCATTGGGATTAGTTTGGGGATTGATACAGGGCTATGGTAAGAGTCGGGGCAGTGGGATTAGTTTGGGAATTGATACAGGGCTATGGGGAGAGAGCGGGGCAGTGGGATTAGTTTACGGATTGATACAGGGCTTTGGGGAGAGAGCGGGGCAGTGGGATTAGTTAAGGGATTGATACAGGGCTATGGGGAGAGAGCGGGGCTGTGGGATTAGTTTGGGGATTGATAGAGGACTATGGGGAGAGAGCGGGGCAGTAGGATTAGTTTGGAGATTGATACAGGGCTATGGGGAGAGAGCGGGGCAGTGGGATTAGTTTGGGGATTGATAGAGGGCTATGGGGAGAGAGCGGGGCAGTGGGATTAGTTTGGGGATTGATACAGGGCTATGGGGAGAGAGCGGGGCAGTGGGATTAGTTTTGGGATTGATACAGGGCTATGGGGAGAGAGCGTGGCTGTGTCACTAGTTTGGGGATTGATAGAGGGCTATGGGTAGAGAGCGGGGCAGTGGGATTAGTTTGGGGATTGATACAGGGCTATGGGGAGAGAGCGGGGCAGTGGGATTAGTTTGGGGATTGATACAGGGCTATGGGGAGAGAGCGGGGCAGTGGGATTAGTTTGGGGATTGATACCGGGCTTTCGGGAGAGAGCGGGGCATTGGGATTAGTTTGGGGATTGAAACAGGGCTATGGGGAGAGAGCGGGGCAGTGGGAATAGTTTGGGGATTGAAACAGGGCTATGGGGAGAGAGCGGGGCTGTGGGATTAGTTTAGGGATTGATAGAGGGCTATGGGGAGAGAGCGGGGCAGTGGGATTAGTTTGGGGATTGATACAGGGCTATGGGGAGAGAGCGGGGCAGTGGGATTAGTTTGGGGATTGATACAGGGCTATGGGGAGAGAGCGGGGCAGTGGGATTAGTTTGGGGATTGATACAGGGCTATGGGGAGAGAGCGGGGCTGTGGGATTAGTTTGGGGATTGATAGAGGGCTATGGGGAGAGAGCGGGGCAGTGGGATTAGTTTGGGGATTGATACAGGGCTATGGGGAGAGAGCGGGACAGTGGGATTAGTTTGGGGATTGATACAGGGCTATGGGGAGAGAGCGGAGCTGTGGGATTAATTTGGGGATTGATAGAGGGCTATGGGGAAAGAGCGGGGCAGCGGGATTAGTTTGGGGATTGATACAGGGCGATGGGGAGAGACCGGGGCAGTGGGATTAGTTTGGGGATTGATACAGGGCTTTGGGGAGAAAGCGGGGCATTGGGATTAGTTTGGGGATTGAAACAGGGCTATGGGGAGAGAGCGGGGCAGTGGGATTAGTTTGGGGATTGATGCAGGGCTATGGGGAGAGAGCGGGGCTGTGGGATTAGTTTGGGGATTGATAGAGGGCTATGGGGAGAGAGCGGGGCAGTGGGATTTGTGTGGTGATTGATATAGGACTATGGGGAGACAGCGGGGCAGTGGGATTAGTTTGGGGATTGATACAGGGCTGTGTGGAGAGAGCCGGGCAGTGGGATTATTTTTGGACTGATACAGGACTATGGGGACAGAGCGGGGCAGTGGGATTAGTTTGGGGATTGATACAGGACTATGGGGAGAGAGCGGGCAGTGGGATTAGTTTGGGTATTGATACAGGACTATGGGGAGTGAGCGGGGCAGTGGGATTAGTTTGGGGTTTGATACAGGAGTGTGGGGAGAGAGCGCGGCAGTGGGATTAGTTTGGGGATTGGCACAGGGCTATGGGGAGAGAGCGGAGCAGTGGGATTAGTTTGGCGATTGATACAGGGCTATGGGGAGAGAGCGGGGCAGTGGGATTAGTTTGGGGATTGATACAGGACTGTGGGGAGAGAGCAGGGCAGTGGGATTAGTTGGGGATTGATACAGGACTATGGGGAGAGAGCGAGGCAGTCGGATTAGTTTGGGAATTGATACAGGACTATGGGGAGAGAGCGGGGGAGTGGGATTAGTTTGGGGATTGATACAGGACTATGGGGAGAGAGCGGGACAGTGGGATTAGTTTGGGGATTGATACAGGGCTATGTGGAAAGAGCGGGGCAGTGGAATTATTTTGAGGATTGATAAAGGGCTATGGGGAGAGAGCGGGGCAGTGGGATTAGTTTGAGGATTGATACAGGACTATGGGGAGAGAGCGGGGCAGTGGGATTAGTTTGGGGATTGATACAGGGCTCTGGGGAGAGAGCGGGGCAGTGGGATTAGTTTGGGGATTGATACAGGGCGATGGGGAGAGAGCGGGGCAGTGGGATTAGTTTGGGGATTGATACAGGGCTATGGGGAGAGAATGGGGCAGTGGGATTAGTTTGGGGATTGATACAGGGCTATGGGGAGAGAGCGGGGCTGTGGGATTAGTTTGGGGATTGATAGAGGACTATGGGGAGAGAGCGGGGCAGTGGGATTAGTTTGGAGATTGATACAGGGCTATGGGGAGAGAGCGGGGCTGTGGGATTAGTTTGGGGATTGATAGAGGGCTATGGGGAGAGAGCGGGGCAGTGGGATTAGTTTGGGGATTGATACAGGGCTATGGGGAGAGAGCGGGGCAGTGGGATTAGTTTGGGGATTGATACATGTCTATGGGGAGAGAGCGGGGCCGTGGGATTAGTTTGGGGATTGATAGAGGGCTATGGGTCGAGAGCGGGGCATTGGGATTAGTTTGGGGATTGATACAGGGCTATGGGGAGAGAGCGGGGCAGTGGGATTAGTTTGGGGATTGATACAGGGCTATGGGGAGAGAGCGGGGCAGTGGGATTAGTTTGGGGATTGATACAGGGCTTTGGGGAGAGAGCGGGGCATTGGGATTAATTTGGGGATTCAAACAGGGCTATGGGGAGAGAGCGGGGCAGTGGGAATAGTTTGGGGATTGATACAGGGCTATGGGCAGAGAGCGGGGCTGTGGGATTAGTTTGGGGATTGATAGAGGGCAATGGGGAGAGAGCGGGGTAGTGGGATTAGTTTGGGGATTGATACAGGGCTATGGGGAGAGAGCGGGGCAGTGGGATTAGTTTGGGGATTGATACAGGGCTATGGGGAGAGAGCGGGGCTGTGGGATTAGTTTGGGGATTGATACAGGGCTATGGGGAGAGAGCGGGGCAGTGGGATTAGTTTGGGGATTGATACAGGGCTATGGGGAGAGAGCGGGGCTGTGGGATTAGTTTGGGGATGATAGAGGGCTATGGGGAGAGAGCGGGGCAGTGGGATTAGTTTGGGGATTGATACAGGGCTATGGGGAGAGAGCGGGGCTGTGGGATTAGTTTGGGGATTGATACAGGGCTATGGGGAGAGAGCGGGGCAGTGGGATTAGTTTGGGGATTGATACAGGGCTTTGGGGAGAGAGCGGGGCATTGGGATTAATTTGGGGATTCAAAGAGGGCTATGGGGAGAGAGCGGGGCAGTGGGAATAGTTTGGGGATTGATACAGGGCTATGGGGAGAGAGCGGGGCTTTGGGATTAGTTTGGGGATTGATACAGGTCTATGGGGAGAGAGCGGGGCTGTGGGATTAGTTTGGGGATTGATAGAGGGCTATGGGGAGAGAGCGGGGCAGTGGGATTAGTTTGGGGATTGATACAGGGCTATGGGGAGAGAGCGGGGCAGTGGGATTAGTTTGGGGATTGATACAGGGCTATGGGGAGAGAGCGGGGGCTGTGGGATTAGTTTGGGATTTGATAGAGGGCTATGGGGAGAGAGCGGGGCAGTGGGATTAGTTTGGGGATTGATACAGGGCTATGGGGAGGGAGCGGGGCTGTGGGATTAGTTTGGGGATTGATAGAGGGCTATGGGGAGAGAGCGGGGCAGTGGGATTAGTTTTGGGATTGATACAGGGCTATGGGGAGAGAGCGGGGCAGTGGGATTAGTTTGGGGATTGATACAGGGCTATGGGGAGAGAGCGGGGCTGTGGGATTAGTTTGGGGATTGATGGAGGGCTATGGGGAGAGAGCGGGGCAGTGGGATTAGTTTGGGGATTGATACAGGGCTATGGGGAGAGAGCGGGGCAGTGGGATTAGTTTGGGGATTGATACAGGGCTTTGGGGAGAGAGCGGGGCATTGGGATTAGTTTGGGGATTGAAACAGGGCTATGGGGAGAGAGCGGGGCAGTGGGATTAGTTTCGGGATTGATACAGGGCTATGGGGAGAGAGCGGGGCTGTGGGATTAGTTTGGGGATTGATAGAGGGCTATGGGGAGAGAGCGGGGCAGTGGGATTAGTTTGGAGATTGATACAGGGCTATGGGGAGAGAGCGGGGCAGTGGGATTAGTTTGGGGATTGATACAAGGCTATGGGGAGAGAGCGGGGCAGTGGGATTAGTTTGGGGATTGATACAGGGCTTTGGGGAGAGAGCGGGGCATTTGGATTAGTTTGGGGATTGATACAGGGCTATGGGGAGAGAGCGGGGCTGTGGGATTAGTTTGGGGATTGATAGAGGACTATGGGGAGAGAGCGGGGCAGTGGGATTAGTTTGGAGATTGATACAGGGCTATGGGGAGAGAGCGGGGCAGTGGGATTAGTTTGGGGATTGATACAGGGCTATGGGGAGAGAGCGGGGCTGTGGAATTAGTTTGGGGATTGATAGAGGGCTATGGGGAGAGAGCGGGGCAGTGGGATTAGTTTGGGGATTGATACAGGGCAATGGGGAGAGAGCGGGGCAGTGGGATTAGTTTGGGGATTGATACAGGGCTGTGGGGAGAGAGCGGGACAGTGGGATTAGTTTGGGGATTGAAACAGGGCTATGGGGAGAGAGCGGGGCAGTGGGATTAGTTTGGGGATTGATACAGGGCTTTTGGGAGAAAGCGGGTAATTGGGATTAGTTTGGGGATTGAAACAGGGCTATGGGGAGAGAGCGGGGCATTGGGATTAGTTTGGGGATTGATACAGGGCTATGGGGAGAGAGCGGGGCTGTGGGATTAGTTTGGGGATTGATAGAGGGCTATGGGGAGAGAGCGGGGCAGTGGGATTAGTTTGGGGATTGATACAGGGCTATGGGGAGAGAGCTGGGCAGTGGGATTAGTTTGGGGATTGATACAGGGCTATGGGGAGAGAGCGGGGCAGTGGGATTAGTTTTGGGATTGATACAGGACTATGGTGAGAGAGCGAGGCAGTGGGATTAGTTTGTGGATTGATACAGGACTATGGGGAGACAGCGGGGCAGTGGGATTCGTGTGGTGATTGATACAGGACTATGGGGAGAGAGCGGGGCAGTGGGATTAGTTTGGGGATTGATACAGGACTATGGGGAGAGAGCGGGGCAGTGGGATTTGTTTGGCGATTGATACAGGGCTATGGTAAGAGAGCGAGGCAGTGGGATTAGTTTGGAGATTGATATAGGACTATGGGGAGACAGCGGGGCAGTGGGATTAGTTTGGGGATTGATACAGGGCTGTGTGGAGAGAGCCGGGCAGTGGGATTATTTTTGGACTGATACAGGACTATGGGGACAGAGCGGGGCAGTGGGATTAGTTTGGGGATTGATACAGGACTATGGGGAGAGAGCGGGCAGTGGGATTAGTTTGGGGATTGATACAGGACTATGGGGAGTGAGCGGGGCAGTGGGATTAGTTTGGGGTTTGATACAGGAGTGTGGGGAGCGAGCGGGGCAGTGGGATTAGTTTGGGGATTGGCACAGGGCTATGGGGAGAGAGCGGAGCAGTGGGATTAGTTTGGCGATTGATACAGGGCTATGGGGAGAGAGCGGGGCAGTGGGATTAGTTTGGGGATTGATACAGGACTGTGGGGAGAGAGCAGGGCAGTGGGATTAGTTGGGGATTGATACAGGACTATGGGGAGAGAGCGAGGCAGTCAGATTAGTTTGGGAATTGATACAGGGCTATGGGGAGAGAGCGGGGGAGTGGGATTAGTTTGCGGATTGATACAGGACTTTGGGGAGAGAGCGGGACAGTGGGATTAGTTTGGGGATTGATACAGGGCTATGTGGAAAGAGCGGGGCAGTGGAATTATTTTGAGGATTGATAAAGGGCTATGGGGAGAGAGCGGGGCAGTGGGATTAGTTTGAGGATTGATACAGGACTATGGGGAGAGAGCGGGGCAGTGGGATTAGTATGGGGATTGATACAGTGCGATGTGGAGAGAGCGGGGCAGTGGGATTAGTTCCGGGATTGATACAGGGCTGTGGTGAGAGAGCGGGGCAGTGGGATTAGTTTGGGGATTGATACAGGACTATGGGGAGAGAGCGGGGCAGTGGGATTAGTTTGGAGATTGATACAGGACTATGTGGAGAGAGCGGGGCAGTGGGATTAGTGTGGGGATTGATACAGGACTATGGGGAGAGAGCGGGGCAGTGGGATTAGTTTGGGCATTGATACAGGACTATGGGGAGATAGCTGGGCATTGGGATTAGTTTGGGGATTGATACAGGGCTATGGTAAGAGTCGGGGCAGTGGGATTAGTTTGGGGATTGATACAGGGCTATGGGGAGAGAGCGGGGCAGTGCGATTAGTTTACGGATTGATACAGGGCTTTGGGGAGAGAGCGGGGCAGTGGGATTAGACTGAGTGAGAGATCCAGAGCGATGGAGAGAGAGAGAGAAAGGCAGCGAAAGTGAGACAGAGAGAGAGGCAGAGAAAAATACAAAATGAGAGAGAGAGACAGAGAAATTGAGAGACAGATCGAGAGAGAGAGAGAGAGACAGGGAAAGAGAGAGAGGCAGAGACAGAGAGACACAGAGAGAGAGAGGCAGAGAGAGCGAGAGACAGAGTTACAGAGAGATACAGAGAGATACATACCGAGAGAGAGAGAGACGGCGAGAGAGAGAGAGAGAGAGACAGAGATACGGAGAGACAGAGATACAGAGAGAGAGAGACAGAGATAGGCAGAGAGAGTGATAAAGAGAGACTCAGAGTTATTAGGACAGAGAGACAGAGACAGAAAGCGTAAGAGACAGACAGAGATTGAGAGACAGACAGAGACAGAGCGAGAGAGAGAGGATAGCGAGCCAAAGGGAAAGACAGAGTGGGAAGGAAAGACAGTGAGAGCGAGTGAGAGAGACAGATTGACAGAGAGAGGAAGACAGAGATAGAGAGAGAAAGAGAGAGAGACAGAGAGAGAGAGACAGAGAAAAATACAGAGAGAGAGAGAGACAGAGAAAAATACAGAGCGAGAGAAAGAGAGAGAGAGAGAAAGGCAGAGAGAGAAAGAGAGAGAAAGAGATAGAGACAGATAGAGAGAGATAGAGATAAAGCGATATAAAGATCGGGGGAGAGGCACAGAGGGAGAGAAAGAGAATGAGAGAGAGAAGACAGGTAGTGACAGAGAGAGAGAGAAAGAAAGACAGAGAGAGATAGGGAGGGAGATTCAGAGAGAGAGGGAAAGAGAGACAGAGATAGAGTGAGAGAGAGAGATACAGAGAGAGAGAGAGACCGAGAGAGAGACAGAGAGACCGAGTTAGAGAGAGTCCGAGAGAGAGACAGAGAGACCGAGAGAGAGAGGCAGAGATAGAGACAGAGAGACAGAGAGAGAGAGAGAGGCAGAGAGAGAGAGAGATTTAGTCACAGCGAGAGAAAGACAGAAACAATGCAGAGTGAGAGAGAGAGAGAGAGAGAGAGCAAGTGAGACAGACAGAGTGACAAAGAGAGTGCGAGACAGATCGAGAGAGAGAGAGACAGGGAGAGAGAGAGAGACAGAGACAGAGACAGAGGGAGATGGGGAGAGAGAGGGCGAGAGAGGGAGAGAGAAAGAGAGAGAGAGAGAGAGAGACAGGGAGTCAGAGAGAGACAGACAGAGAGGGTGGGAGACAAGAGAGAGACACAGAAAGATACAGAGAGAGAGAGAGAAATAGAGAGAGAGATACAGAGAGACAGAGAAAGAGGGACAGAGAGCGAGAGAGAGACAGAATTGTAGAGAGATACATAGAGTGAGACAAAGAGATACATAGAGAGCGGGGCAGTGGGATTAGTTTGGGGATTGATACAGGATTATGGGGAGAGAGCGGGGCAGTGGGATTAGTTTGGGGATTGATACAGGACTATGGGGAGAGAGCGGGGCAGTGGGATTAGTTTGGAGATTGATACAGGACTATGGAGAGAGAGCGGGGCAATGGGATTAGTTTGGGAATTGACACAGGGCTATGGGGAGAGAGCGGGGCAGTGGGATTAGTTTGGGATTGATACAGGACTGTGGGGAGAGAGTGGGGCAGTGGGATTAGTTTGGGGATTGATACAGGACTGTCGTGAGTGAGCGGGGCAGTGGGATTAATTTGGGATTGATACAAGACTCTGGGGAGAGAGCGGGGCAGTGGGATTAGTTTGGGCTTTGATACAGGACTATGGGGAGAGAGCGGGGCAGTGGGATTAGTTTGGGGATTGATACAGGACTATGGGGAGAGAGCGGGGCAGTGGGATTAGTTTGGGGATTGATACAGGACTATGGGGAGAGAGCAGGGCAGTGGGATTAGTTTGGGATTTGATACAGGACTATGGCAACAGAGCGGGGCAGTGGGATTAGTTTTGGGTGAGATTGAGCATCCATTTTACATGAGATGCGTGGTGACCATTTTATACCAGGATTCGTGTTGCAGAGACCGAGAGAGAGAAAGAGAGAGAGAGAGAGAAGACAGAGATACCGAGAGCGAGAGAAGAGAGTGAGAACGACAGAATTAGAGAGGGAGAGAGACACAGATACAGAGAGAAATAGAAAGAGATAGAGCGACAGATAGACAGGAGGGAGAGAGATTGAGCATGACAGAGATAGAGCAAGAGAAACAGATCGCGAGAGACAGGCAGTGAGAGAGAGATAGAGAGAATCAGATAGAAAGACTGATCGAGAGACACAGAGAGATAGAGAGATAGAGAGATCGGGAGAGAGAGAGACAGAGAGCGAGTCAGACAGAGAAGGAAAAAGAGAGCGAGAGACATAGGCAGAGTGAGTGAGAGACAGCGAGAGAGACAGAGAAAGAGAGAGAGAGAGAGAGAAAGAATGTGAGAGTCAGAGAGAGAGAGAGAGAGAGAGAGAGGTAGACAGACAGCCAGAGAGACAGAGAGAGAGTTCAAGTGAGATAGATAGAGTGACAAAGAGAGGGAGAGAAAGATAGAACGAGAGAGAAACTGAGAGAGGCAGAGAGAAAGAGAGAGAGAGAGACAGAGTGAGAGAAAGAGAGGGAGCGAGAGAGAAGAAAAGACAGAGAGGGAGACAGAGAGAAAGTCAGAGAAAGAGAAAAACAGAGACAGGTAAAGAGAAAGAGAGAGATGCAGAGACAGATGGAGAGAGAGACAGAGAGAGAGAGAGCAAGCGAGAGAGAGAGAGAGAGAGACAGAGAGGGAGACAGACAGACAGACAGACACAGAGAGAGAGAGACAGAGAGATGCAGTGAGAGAGATAGAGAATGAGAGAGAGTTTGACAGAGAGAGAGAGACAGAGAAAAATACAGAGCGAGAGATACTGAGAGAGAGAGATAGAGAGAGAAAGAGAGAGACATAGACAGAGAGACATAGACAGAGAGACAGAGAGAGAGAAAGAAAGACAACGAGAGAGATTGAGAGAGAGACAGAGCGAGAGAGAGCGAGAGTGCGACAAAGAGTGAAAGATAGAGAGAGAGAGAAAGAGTCAGACAGATAGAGACTGAGAGACAGAGAGAGACAAAGCGAGGCAGATACAGAGAGACAGAGCGAGAAAAATAGAGAGAGCGACAGACTGAGAGAGATAGAGAGAGAGAGAGAGACTGAGAGAGATGGAGAGAGTGTCAGAGATAGGCAGAGAGACAGAGAAAGAGACAGAGCCAGAGAGAGAGAGAGAGAGACTGAGACAGAGACAGGGAGAGAGACCGAGAGAGAGAGACAGAACGAGATCGACAGACAGAGCGAGAGAGAGATACACAGACAGAGAGGGACAGCAAGTGGGAGAGTGAGGGACAGAGAGAGAGAGAAAGAGTTATAGAAAGATACAGAGAGTGAGAGAGAGATATAGAGAGAGAGAGATGGAGAAAGAGATGGAGTGATGGACAGAGATAGGCAGACAAAGAGAGATAGAGTGACTCAGAGAGAGAGGGACATAGAGAGAGAAAGAGAAAGAGGCAGAGAGCGAGAGAGACGGGCTGAGAGAGAGAGTCAGATTGAGTGACAGAGCGAGGGAGGCAGACTGAGAGAGAGTCAGAAAGAGTGACAGAGCAAGAGAGTCAGAGGAAAAGAGAGTGAGACAGAGACACAGAGAGACAGAGGGAGAGATAGGGTGTGAGAGACAGAAAGAGTGCTACAGACATAGCGAGAGAGAGTGAGAGAGACAGAGAGAGCGAGACAGAGAGACAGAGAGAGACAGAGAGAGAGAGAGAGAGAGAGAGAGAGAGAGAAAGTGTGCATGTCTCTCTCTCTATATATATATATATATCTATGTGTCAGTGTGTGTTTGTCTCTCTATCTGTCTCTCTCTGTATAGATTCTGGCATTGATAGAGAGATATGGGGAGAGAGCGGGGCAGTGGGATTAGTTTGCGGATTGATACACAGCGATGGGGAGAAAGCAGGGCAGTGGGCTTATTTTGCGGATTGATACAGGACTATGGGGAGAGAGCGGGGCATTGGGATTAGTTTGAGGATTGATACAGGACTATGGGGAGAGAGCGGGGCAGTGGGATTAGTTTGGGGATTGAAACAGGACAATGGGAAGAGAGCGGGGCAGTGGGATTAGTTTGGGGATTGATACAGGACTATGGGGAGAGAGCGGGTCAGCGGGATTAGTTTGGGGATTGATACAGGACTGTGGGGAGAGAGCGGGGCAGTGGGATTAGTTTGGAGATTGACACAGGGCTATGGGGAGAGAGCGGGGCAGTGGGATTAGTTTGGGGATTGATACAGGACTATGGGGAGAGAGTGGGGCAGTGGGATTAGTTTGGGGATTGATACAGGGCTATGGGGAGAGAGCAGGGAAGTGGGATTAGTTTGTGGATTGATACAGGACTATGGCGAGAGAGTGGGGCAGTGGGATTAGTTTGGGGATTGATACAGGACTATGGGGAGAGAGCGGGGCAGTGGGATTAGTTTGGGGATGGAAACAGGACTATGGGGAGAGAGTGGGGCAGTGGGATTAGTTTGAGGATTGATACAGGACTATGGGGAGAGAGTGGGACAGTGGGATTTGTTTGGGATTGATACAGGACTATGAGGAGAGTGCACGGCTGTGGGATTAGTTTGGGGATTGATACAGGACTATGGGGAGAGAGCGGGGCTGTGGGATTAGTTTGGGGATTGATACAGGACTATGGGGAGAGAGTGGGGCAGTGGGATTAGTTTGAGGATTGACACAGGACTGTGGGGAGAGAGCGGGGCAGTGGGATTAGTTTGGGGATTGATACAGGACTATGAGGAGAGTGCACGGCTGTGGGATTAGTTTGGGGATTGATACAGGACTATGGGGAGAGTGCGGGGAAGTGCGATTAGTTTGGGGATTGATACAGGATGACGGGGAGAGAGCGGGGCAGTGGGATTAATTTGGGTGAGATTGAGCAGCCATTTTACATGAGATGCGTGGTGACTATTTTACAACAGGAAATGTGTCTGGGTGATCTGTGAATAAACCTGGTTTGCCTGTCTGGGCTCGGGGCTTTGTGTATTGCTTCCATTCTCTGGGTCCTTCATGTGTTTGAAGAGTTTGAAGTCAGTCACACCTTGTTGAACTATTTCATTCTTTCAGGGCATTGATGGTAAACAGCTTCAATCCTTTGTATCTGTGAGGGGGCGACACAATCGAATTTACACCTTATTTAAACCAACAAAACTTGCTTCTCCATTTCCTGCCCTGCGAAGATATCCCACTGTTGCACAATGCAGCATTGTCCGAATCAGCCTTTGATCCCATATACTGCTCCAACTGAAAGATTCAAAGCTTTCAGATGCAGAAACTAGATTTACCCCACACATTCCAACCCACAATTGGATGGTTAGCAAATCAAAAATGTCCCAGAAATGTGATTTCTTGCTGTGGGTTTGAACAGTCAGACTGCAATCTGTCGAGGTACTTTTCAATCAAGGAAACATCAGAATGGGAATGAGAGACATGGAGAGAGAAAAAGAGAGGTGGACAGGGAGAAGCAGTGAGAGAATTAGGGATAGAGAGAGTGTGTTGGCAGAAAAGAGAAAGAAAGAGAAAGATCGGAAATGGACAGCAGCAGAGATAGAGGAAAAATTGAAAGAGAGATAGATGGATAGAAATTGGGAGCGAAAAAAAGAATGATGGAGCGAGATGGAGAGAGGGAGACAGAGAGACTGACAGAGAGCGAGAGAGAGAGGAACAGAGATACAAAGAGGAAGAGAGACAGGGAGCCTGAAAGAGAGAGCGAGAGAGACAGGAACAGACAGAGAGAGAGACTGACAGAGAGAAAGCGAGAGGGACAGAGAGAGTTGGGTATTTAATCTCCCTCCACACTGTCCCATCAAACCTCCCCGGGCAGGTAAAGCACGGGGTTAGTTACATAGTCCCTCTCTCTCGCTCTCTCTTTCAGTCTCCCTGTCTCTCGGTCAGTCTCTCTCTCTGTCTGTTCCTCTCTCACTCTCGCTCTCTGCACTATCCCATCAAACACTCCCAGGGTAGATACAGGGGGTTAGATATAGAGTAAAGCTCCCTCTACACTGACTTATTAAACACTCCCAGGGCAGGTACAGCACGGGTTTACATACAGAGTAAAGCTCCCTCTACACTGTCATATCAAACACTCCCAGGGCAGGTACGGGGGGTTAGATACAGAGTAAAGCTCCCTCTACACTGTCCCATCAAACACTCCCAGGTCTGGTACAGGGGGTTAGATACAGAGTAAAGCTCCCTCTACACAGTCCCATCAAACACTCCCAGGGCAGGTACACCTTTAAGCAGCTAACGTTAAATTAGAGAGTCGTCGGTCTCTGTAATCAATCTCCCAGTGTTAACATAAAATGGCGATCTTTAACAAATGTAAAATGGATGGATGAAGATCGGTGTGTGCATTGTCACTGTGGTTCTGGAAGAGCTGCAGAGAGACAACGAGAGATAATGTGAGAAGGAGAGATATACAGAGAGACTGAAAGAGAAAGAGACAGAGAGAGAGAGAGGTACTGAGTGGGAGAGAGACAGAGAGAGAGAGAGATTGATAGAGAGAGTGCGCGAAATGGAAAGATAAAGACATGGAGAGATACAGAGAGAGAGAGAGACAGAGCAAGAGGGAGAGAGAGACAGATAGACAGAGAGAGAGGGAAAGATAGAGAGAGAGAGAAACAGGGACGGGTAGCGAGAGAGAGAGAGGGAGAGGGAGAGAGAAAGAGAGGGGGGAAAGACAGAGAATGACAGGGAGGGGCAGAGAGAGAGAGAGACAGAGAGAGAGAGAGCGAGACAGAGAAAGACAGAGAGAGAGACAGAGAGAGCGGCAGAGTGAGGGAGACAGGGAGACAGAGGGGAAGACAGAGAAAGAAAGAGAGATGGAGAGATAGAGAGAGTGAGAGACAGACAGAGAGAGTGGGAGAGAGAGTGAGAGAAGAGAGCTAGAAACAGATAGAAAGAGGTAGAGAGAGACAGAGATATATCGAGAGGTATAGAGATACATACAGAAAGAGAGACCGGGAGAGACAGAGAGCGAGAGAGGGAGAAAGGTAAAGCTAGACAGAGAGAGAGAGACAGAGACAGAGATATTTCGAGAGGCACAGAGGCGCAGAGAGAGAAAGACAAAGAGAGAGCGACATAGAGAGAGAGAGAGAGATGGAGAGAGACAGAGAGAGAGAGAGATGGAGAGAGAGAGAGAGATGGAGAGAGAGAGAGATAGAGAGAGAAAGAGAGAGCGACAGAGAGAGAGAGAGAGAGACAGATAGTAAGAGAGTGCGCGAGAGATAGATAGCGAGAGAGAGAGAGGGAGAGACAGAGTCAGAGAGAAAGAGACAGAGAGCGACAGAGCGACACAGAAAGAGAGACAGAGTGACAGGGTTAGGCAGGCAGAGATAGACAGACAGAGAGAGATAGAGTGAGAGAGACAGGGAGAGAGAGACTGAGAGAGACACAAAGAAAAATACAGAGCGAGAGAGAGAGAGACAGAGAGAGAACGAGTTACAGAGGCAGAGAGACAGGGATAGAGTGAAACAGAGACACAGTGAGAGAGAGACCGAGAGAGAGACAGAGAGACAGAGAGACTCTAAGAGAGAGCGAGACAGAGAGAGAGGGACAGAGAGACAGAGTGCGAGACAGATAGGGAGGCTGAACGAGAGAGCGAGAGGGAGAGAGAGGGACAGAGATACACAGAGTGAGAGAGACAGGGAGACTGAACGTGAGAGCGAGAGGTAGAGAGAGGGACAGAGATACAAAGATGGAGAGAGACAAATAGACTGGAAGAGAGAGCGAGAGAGCGGAACAGGCAGAGAGAGAGACTAACAGAGAGAAAGCGAGAGGGACAGAGAGAGTTGGGCAGTTAATCTCCCTCCACACTGTTCCATCAAACATCCCCGGGCAGGTAAAGCACGGGGTTAGATACTGAGTCCCTCTCACTCGCTCTCTCTTTCAGTCTCCCTGTCTCTCTGCCAGTATCTTTCTCTGTCTGTTCCTCTCTCACTCTCGCTCTCTACAGTATCCCATCATACAATCCCAGGGCAGGTACATTGGGTTAGATACAGAGTAAAGCTCCCTCTACACTGTCTCGTCAAACACTCCCAGGGCAGGTACAGGGGGTTAGATACAGAGCAAAGCTACCTCTACACTGTCCCATCAAACACTCCCAGGGCAGGTACAGGGGGTTAGATACAGAGTAAAGCTCCCTCTACACTGTCCCATCAAACACTCCCAGGGCAGGTACAGGGGGTTAGATAGAAAGTAAAGCTCCCTCTACACTATCCCATCAAACACTCCCAGGGCAGGTACAGGGGGTTAGATACAGAGTAAAGCTCCCTCTACACTGTCCCATCAAACACTCCCAGGGCAGGTACAGGGGTATAGATACAGAGTTAATCTCCCTCTACACTGTCCCATCAAACACTGCCAGGGCAGGTACAGGGGTTTAGATACAGAGTAAATCTCCCTCTACAATGTCCCATCAAACACTCCCAGGGCAGGTACAGCACGGGGTTCGATACAGAGTAAAGCTCCCTCTACACTGTGCCATCAAACACTCCAAGGTCAGGTACACCGTCTGGCAGCTAACATTAAATTAGGGAGTAGTCGGTCTCTATAAACAATCTCCCAGTGTTAACATCAAATTGCGACCATTAACAAATGTCAAATGGATGATTGAAGATCGGTGTGTGCATTGTCACTGTGGTTCTGGGAGAGCTTCAGAGAGACAGAGAGAGAGAGAGGGAGAAATATACAGAGAGACTGAAAGAGAGAGAGACAGAGAGAGAGAGTTACAGAGTGGGAGAGAGACAGAGAGAGAGAGATTGATAGAGAGAATGAGGGAAAGGCAAAGATAAAGACATGGAGAGATAGAGAGAGAGAGAGAGAAACAGAGCAAGAGGGAGAGAGAGAGAGATAGGTCGAGAGTGAGGGAAAGATAGAGTGAGAGTAAAACAGAGACGGAGAGGGAGAGGGAGAGAGAGAGGGGGAGGGGAAGACAGAGAAAGACAGGGAGGGGCAGAGAGAGAGACAGTGAGAGAGAGACAGAGTGAGAGAGAGAGACAGGGAGACAGAGGGAAAGACAGAGAAAGACAGAGAGATGGGGAGATAGTGAGAGAGAGACAGACAGACAGACAGAGAGAGAGACCGGGAGAGACAGAGAGCGAGAGAAGGAGAAAGATAGAGATAGACACAGAGTGGGAGATAGAGACCGAGATATATAGAGAGGCACAGAGAGAGAGAGACATAGAGAGAGCGAGAGAGAGTGAGACAGAGAGAGAGAGAGAGACAGAGAGAGAGACAGAGAGAGAGATAGAAAGAGAGACAGGGAGACAGAAAGAGAGAGCACGAGAGAGAGACGAACAGAGATACAGAGAGCGAGGAAGACAGGGAGACTGAACGAGAGAGCGAGAGGGAGAGTGAGGAACAGAGATACACAGAGGGAGAGAGACAAATAGACTGGAAGAGAGAGCGAGAGAGAGGAACAGACAGAGAGAGAGACTGACAGAGAGAAAGCGAGAGGGACAGAGAGAGTTTTGCATTTAATCTCCCTCCACACTGTTCCATCAAACCTCCCCGGGCAGGTAAAGCACGGGGTTAGATACAGAGTCCCTCTCTCTCGCTCTCTCTTTCGGTCTCCCTGTCTCTCTGTCAGTCTCTCTCTCTGTCCGTTCCTCTCTCACTCTCGCTCTCTACACTGTCCCATCAAACACTCCCAGGGCAGGTACAGGGGGTTAGATACAGAGTAAATCTCCGTCTACACTGTCCCATCAAACACTCCCAGGGCAGGTTCAGGGGGTTAGATATAGAGTAAAGCTCCCTCTACACTGTCCCATCAAGCACTCCCAGGGCAGGTACAGGGGGTTAGATACAGAGTAAAGCTCCCTCTACACTGTCCCATCAAACACTTCCAGGGCAGGTACAGGGGTTTAGATACAGAGTAAAGCTCCCTCCACACTGTCCCATCAAACACTCCCAGGGTAGGTACAGGTGGTTAGATACAGAGTAAAGCTCCCTCTACACTGTCCCATCAAACACTCCCAGGGCAAGTACATGGGGTTAGATACAGAGTAAAGCTCCCTCTACACTGTGCAATCAAACACTCCCAGGGCAGGTACACCATTAAGCAGCTAACTTTAAATTAGAGAGTAGTCGGTCTCTGTAAACAACCTCCCAGTGCAAATATAAAATGGCGACCATTAACAAATGTCAAATGGATGATTGAAGGTCTTTGTGTGCATTGTCACTGTGGTTCTGGGAGAGCTTCAGAGAGACAGAGAGAGAGAGAGGGAGAGATATACAGAGAGACTGAAAGAGAGAGAGAGAGAGACTGATAGAGAGAGATACAGAGTGGGAAAGAGACAGAGACAGAGAGATTTATAATGAGAATGAGGGGAAGGCAAAGATAAAGACATGGAGAGATACAGAGAGAGAGAGAGAAACAGAGCAAGAGGGAGAGAGAGACAGGTTGATCGAGAGTGAGGGAAAGATAGAGAGAGAGAGACACAGAGAGAGGGAGTTAGAGACAGAGATATATAGAGAGGCACAGAGGCACAGAGAGAGAGAGACATAGAGAGAGCGAAAGAGAGAGAGACAGAGAGAGAGACAGAGAGAGAGATAGAGAGAGAGACAGCGAGACTGAAAGAGAGAGCAATAGAGAGAGACGAACAGAGATACAGAGAGCGAGGAAGATAGGGAGACTGAACGAGAGAGCGAGAGGGAGAGAGAGGGACAGAGATACACAGTGGGAGAGAGACAAATAGACTAGAAGAGAGAGCGAGAGAGAGGAACAGACAGAGAGAGAGACTGACAGAGAGAAAGCGAGAAGGACAGAGAAGTTGGGCAGTTAATCTCCCTCCACACTGTCCCATCAAACCTCCCAGGGCAGGTAAAGCACGGGGTTAGATAGAGAGTTCCTCTCTCTCGCTCTCTCTATCAGTCTCCCCGTCTCTCTGTCAGTCTCTCTCTCTGTCTGTTCCTCTCTCACTCTCGCTATCTACACTGTCCCATAAAACACTCCCAGGGTAGGTACAGGGGGTTAGATACAGAGTAAATCTCCCTCGACACAGTCCCATCAAACACTCCCAGGGCATGTACAGGGGGTAAGATACAGAGTAAAGCTCCCTCGACACTGTGCCATCAAACACACCCAGGGCAGGTACAGGGGTTTAGATACAGAGTAAAGCTCCCTCTACACTGTCCCATCAAACACTCCCAGGGCAGGTACAGGGGGTTGGATACAGAGTAAAGCTCCCTCCACACTGTCCCATCAAACACTCCCAGGGCAGGTACACCGTTAAGCAGCTAACGTTAAATTAGAGAGTAGTCGGTCTCTGTAATCTATCTCCCAGTGTTAACATAAAATGGCGACCATTAACAAATGTAAAATGGATGACTGAAGATCGGTGTGTGCATTGTCACTGTGGTTCTGGGAGAGTTTCAGAGAGACAGAGAGAGAGAGAGAGGGAGAGATATACAGAGAGGCTGAAAGAGAGAGAGAGAGAGAGAGAGAGAGAGAGAGATTGATAGAGAGAGTGAGGGAAAGGCAACGATAAAGACATGGAGAGCTACAGAGAGAGAGAGAGAGACAGAGCAAGAGAGAGAGAGAGACAGATAGATCGAGAGTGAGGGAAAGATTGAGAGAGAGAAAAACAGAGACGGAGAGCAAGAGACGGAGAGGGAGCGTGAGAGGGGTGGGGAAGACAGAGAATGACAGGGAGGGGCAGAGAGAGAGAGACACAAAGAGAGAGAGAGACAGGCAGAGCAAGAGAGAGAGAGAGAGAGAGAGAGAGAGAGAGAGAGAGTGAGAGAGAGAGATAGAGACAGAGAGAGATAGCAAGACAGAGGGGCAGATAGAGAGAGACAGAGAGACAAAGAGATAGAGAGAGAGAGACAGAGAGATAGAGAGAGACAGAGAGAGACAGAGAGTGAGAGAGACAGAGTGAGAGAGAGAGAGACAGAGAATGAGAGACAGAGAGAGAGAGAGAGAGTGAGAGAGACAGAAAGTGAGAGAGACAGAGAGTGAGAGAAAGAGAGAGAGAGAGAGAGAGAGAGACAAGAGAGGGAGAGAGAGAGAGAGACAGACAGACAAAGAGAGAGATAGAGACAGAGAGAGATATCAAGACAGAGGGGAAGATAGAGAGAGACAGAGAGACAAAGAGATAGAGAGAGACACAGAGAGAGAGAGAGACAGAGAGTGAGAGAGATAGAGTGAGAGAGAGAGAGAGAGTGAGAGACAGAGAGAGAGTGAGAGAGAGAGTGAGAGAGACAGAAAGTGAGAGAGACAGAGAGTGAGAGACAGAGAGAGAGAGAGAGAGAGAGAGAGAAGAGAGGGAGAGAGAGAGAGAGATAGAGAGTGAGAGACAGAGAGAGAGAGAGAGAGAGAAAGAGAGTGACACAGACGGAAAGTGAGAGAGACAGAGAGTGAGAGACAGAGAGAGAGAGAGAGAGAGAGAGAGAAGAGAGGGAGAGAGAGAGACAGAGAGTGAGAGAGATAGAAAGTGAGAGAGACAGAGAGTGAGAGTGAGAGAGAGAGAGAGAGAGAGAGAGAGAGAGAGAGAGAGAGAGAGAGAGAGAGAGAGAGAGAGAGAGAGAGAGAGGGACAGAGAGAGAGAGAGAGAGAGAGATGGAAAGATGGAGAGAGAAACAGAAACAGAGAGAGACAGAGAGAGAGAGACTGAGAGAGACCGATAAACAGATAGAGAGAGAGAGACAGAGATAGGCAGATTGACAGAGAGAGACAGAGAGACAGAATTGTGGAGAGATAGAGAGAGAGACCAAGACAGAGGGAGAGGGAGAGACGGGGCGAGTTAGAGAGAGACTCAGAGAGAGAAGGTGAGAGAGAGACAGAGAAAAATACAGAGCGAGAGAAGGGAGAGAAAGAGAGAGACAGAGCGAGAGAGAGAGAGACAGGGAGAGAGTGAAAGAGAGTGAGAGAGACAGAGAGTCAGACAGCGAGAGCATCAGAGAGAGAGAGAGAGAAAGAGAGAGAGGGAAAGACAGATAGAGAGACAGAGAGAGAGAGAGAGAGAGATACAGAGAGAGAGAGAGACAGAGCAAGAGGGAGAGAGGGACAGAGAGGGCAAGAGAGAGAGAGTGAAACAGAGAGAGAGAGAGAGACAGAGAGCAAGACAGAGAGAGAGAGAGAGACAGAGAGCGAGAGAGAGAGAAAGAGAGAGCGAGATAGGCAGACAAACAGAGAGATGTAGAGAGAGAGAGAGCGAGCGAGAGAGAGAGAGAGAGAGACCGACAGCGTGAGAGAGAGAGAGAGACACACACAGAGTGAGTGAGACAGAGAGAGAGAGACAGAGACAGAGCGAGAGATTGATAGAGAGAATGAAGGATGGAGATGAAGACATGGAGAGATACAGATAGACAGAGAGAGAGCACGAGAGAGACAGAAATAGAGAGAGAGAGAGGGAGAAACACAGAGAGAGTGAGAGAGAGAAAGACAGAAAGAGACGGTGACAGAGAGGGAGAGAGAGAGAGAATGACAGAGAGAGACAAGGATTGATAGAGAGGGAGAAATTGACAGAGAGAGATTGATAGAGAGATAGGGAAAGACAGAGATAAAGATAGGGAGAGATACTGAGAGAATGAGAGAGAGCACGAGAGAGACAGAAATGGAGAGAGAGAGAGAGAGACACAGAGAGAGAGTCAGAGAGAGAAAGACAGAAAGAGACGGTGACAGAGAGAGAGAGAGAGAAAGAGAGACAAAGTGAGAGACAGATAGAGAGAGAGAGAATGACAGAGAGAGGCAAGGATTGATAGAGAGGGAGAAATTGACAGAGAGAGAGATTGATAGAGAGAGAGGGAAAGACAGTGATAAAGACAGGGAGAGATACAGAGAGAATGAGAGACAGAGAGAGAGTGACAGAAAGAGAGGGTGACAGAGAGAGAGAGAGAGTGACAGAAAGAGAGGGTGACAGAGAGAGAGAGAGAGACAGAAAGAGAGGGTGACAGAGAGAGATAGAGAGAGAGAGACAGAGAAAGAGACTGAGAGAAAGACAGAGAGATAGAGAGATAGAAATAGAGACAGAGAATGAGTAACACATAAATAGAGACAGAGAGACTGAAACACAGAGAGAGAGTGAGAGAGTGAGAGAGGGAGAGGGAGAAAAAGAGAGTGTGACAGAGAGAGAGAGAGACAGAGAGAGAGAGACATACGGAGAGAGAAACAGAGATGGAGAGAGAGATAGAGGGGGAGAAAGACAGAGAGAGACAGGGAGAGACTGAGAAACAGAAAGAGAGAGAGAGAGACAGAGAGAGAGAGAGAGGGAGCCAGAGACAGAGAGCTAGTTTGGGGATTGATACAGGGCTATGGGGAGAGAGCGGGGCAGTGGGATTAGTTTGGGGTTGATACAGGACTATGGGGAGAGATCGGGGCAGTGGGATTAGTTTGTGGATTGATACAGGAATATGGGGCGAGAGCGGGGCAGTGGGATTAGTTTGGGAATTGATACAGGACTATGGGGAGAGAGCGGGGCAGTGGGATTAGTTTCGGGATTGATACAGGACTATGGGGAGAGAGCGGGGCAGTTGGATTAGTTTGGGGATTGATACAGGACTATGGGGAGAGAGCGGGGCAGTGGGATTAGTTTGGGGATTGATACAGGACTACGGGGAGTGAGCGGGGCAGTGGGATTAGTTTGAGGATTGATACAGGACTATGGGGAGAGAACGGGGCAGTGGGATTAGTTTGGAGAGTGATTCAGGACTATGGGGAGAGAGCGGGGCAGTGGGATCAGTTTGGAGATTGACACAGGACGATGGGGAGAGAGCGGGGCAGTGGGATTAGTTTGGGGATTGATACAGGACTATGGGGAGAGAGCGGGGCAGTGGGATTAGTTTGGAGATTGATACACGACTATGGAGAGAGAGCGGGGCAGTGGGATTAGTTTCGGAATTGATACAGGACTATGAGGAGAGAGCGGGGCAGTGGGATTAGTTTGGGGATTGATGCAGGACTATGGGGAGAGAGCAGGGCAGTGGGATTAGTTTGGGGATTGAAACAGGACTATGGGGAGAGAGCGGGGCAGTGGGATTAGTTTGGGTGAAATTGAGCACCCATTTTACATGAGATGCGTAGTGACCATTTTACACCAGGACACGTGTCTGGGGGATCTGTGAACAAACCTGGTTTGCCTGCCTGGGCTCAGGGCTTTGTGTATTGGTCCCAGTCTCTGATCCTTCATGTGTTTGAAGAGTTTGAAGTTGGTCACACTATTTCATTCTTTCAGGGCATTGATGGTAAACAGCTTCAATCCAGTGTATCTGTGAGGGGGCGACACAATCGAATTTACACCTTATTCAAACCAACAAAACTTGCTTCTCCATTTCCTGCCCTGCGAAGATATCCTCCCATCAAACTCTCCCAGGGCAGGTACAGTGGGTTAGATACAGAATAAAGCTCCCTCTACACTGTCCCATCAAACACTCCCAGGGCAGGTATAGGGGGTTAGATACAGAGTATACTCCCTCTACACTGTCCCATCAAACACTCCCAGGGCAGGAACAGGGGGTTAGATACAGAGTAAAGCTCCCTCTACACTGTCCCTTCAAACACTCCCAGGACAGGTACAGGGGGCTAGATACAGAGTAAACCTCCCTCTACACTGTCCCATCAAACACTCCCAGGGCAGGTACAGGGGGTTAGATCCAGAGTATACTCCCTCTACACTGTCCCATCAAACACTCCCAGGGCAGGTACAGGGGGTTAGATACAAAGTATACTCCCTCTACACTGTCGCATCAAACACTCCCAGGGCAGGTACAGGGGGTGAGATAGATAGTAAAGCTCCCTCTACACTGTCCCATCAAACACTCCCAGGGCTAATACACCTTTAAGCAGCTAACGTTAAATTAGAGAGTCGTCGGTCTCTGTAATCAATCTCCCAATGTTAACATAAAATGGCGACCATTAACAAATGTAAAATGGCTGACTGAAGATCGGTGTGTGCATTGTCACTGTGGTTCTGGAAGAGCTTCAGAGAGACAGAGAGAGAGCGAGGGAGAGATATACAGAGAAAGATACAGACATACAGACAGAATGAGTCAGAGAGGGAGAGACACAGAGACAGGGAGAAGGAATCAGAGAGAGAGAGAGTCAGAGAGGGAGAGAGTGAGAGACAGAGACAGACAGATAGAGAGAGAGATAGAGAGGCAGTCAGACAGAGGGAGACAGAGCGAGAGAGAGATGGAAATAGTCAGGAGAGAGAGAGAGACAGAGAGAGACACGGAGAGAAACACAGAGAGAGGGAGAGAGATTGAGAGAGAAAGGGATAGAGAAAGAGAGAGGGAGAGAGAGAGAGAGACTGAGAGAGAGAGAGTGACAGAGACAGAGAAGGAGAGAGACAGACACAGAGAGAGAGAGAGAGAGAGAGAGATGGAAATAGACAGAAGAGAGAGAGACAGAGATAGAGACAGAGAGAGAGACAGAGAGAAATCGAGAGAATGAGAGAGAGAGAGACAGAGAGAAAGTGATAGAGAGACAGAGTGAGAAAACGAGACAGAGAGAGAGACAGAGAGAGTAATTTTGACAGAGAGAGAGAGAGACAGAGAGTGTCACAGAGAGGGAGAGTGAGACAGACAGAGAGAGAGAGGGATAGAGAGAGATAGGCAGAGAGAGACAGAGAGAGAAAATGAGACAGAGAGAGAGAGGGAGAGAGAGAGACAGTGAGAGTGAGATAGAGAGAGACAGAGAGGGGAACAGAGAGGGAGACCGAGACAGACAGAGAGAGAGATAGACAGAGAGAGACAGAGAGACAGAGAGAGAGAGGGATAGAGAGAGAGGGATAGAGGGAGAGAGGATTGAGGGAGAGTGATAGATGTAGAGAGAGATCGAGAGAGAGAGAGAGAGAGACAGAGATAAAGAGACAGAGAGAGAGAGCAAGGGAGAGAGAGAATGAGAGAGAGAGTTAGAGAGATAGTGAGAGGAACAGAGAGAGGGGCAGAGAGAGAGAGACAGAGCGAGAGTGAGAAAGAGAGGGAAAGAGACAGGAGAGAGAGACAGAGACAGAGAGAGAAATTCAGAGACACAGAGAGACAGAGCAACAGAGAGGGACAGAGAGACAGAAAGAAGCAGAGAGAGAGAGAGGGATAGAGTGAGAGAGCAATAGAATGGGAGAGAGAGAGAGAGACAGAGCGAGAGAGACTGAGAGATAGAGACAGAGAGAGAGACAGAGAGAGAGAGACAGAGAGAGAGAGACAGAGAGAGAGACAGAGAAAAAGACAGAGAGAGAGAGACAGAGAGAGAGAGAGACAGAGAGAGAGATAGAGATACAGAGAGAGAGTGAGGGACAGTGAGAGAGGGAGAGAGAGAGCGAGAGAGAGCAAGAGGAACAGGGAGGTACAGAGAGAGAGAAAGAGAGAGACAGAGTGAGAGAGAGGGACAGAGAGTGGGAGAGAGAGGGAGAGAGAGAGACAGAAAGAGAGAGTGAGAGGGAGAGAGAAAGAGACAGGGAGGGAGACAGATAGACACAGAGAGAGTGAAAGAGAGAGAGAGAGAGAGACAGAGCGGGTGACAGAAGAGAGACAGAGAGAGAGAGATCGTGTGAGACAGAGAGAGAGAGACAGAGAGAGGGACAGAGAGAGAGAGAGAGTATTTGTGTGTGTGTATCTCTCTCTATCTGTCTCCCTGTATAGATTCTGGGATTGATACAGGGCTATGGGGAGAGAGCGGGGCAGTGGGATATTTTTGGGGATTGATACATGACTATGGGGAGAGAGTAGGGCAGTGGGATTAGTTTGGGGATTGATACAGGACTATGGGGAGAGAGTAGGGCAGTGGGATTAGTTTGGGGATTGATACAGGGCTATGAGGAGAGAGCGGGGCAGTGGGATTAGTTTGGGATTGATACAGGACTATGGGCAGAGAGCTGGGCAGTGGGATTAGTCTGGGGATTGATACAGGACAATGGTGAGAGAGCGGGGCAGTGGGATTAGTTTGGGGATTGATACGGGACTATGGGGAGAGGAGGGCAGTGGGATTAGTTTGGAGATTGATACACGACTATGGGGAGAGAGCGGGGCAGTGGGATTAGTTTGGGGACTGATACAGGACTATGGGGAGAGAGCGGGGCAATGGGATTAGTTTCGGGATTGATACAGGACTATGAGGAGAGAGCGGGGCAGTGGGATTAGTTTGGGGATTGATGCAGGACTATGGGGAGAGAGCAGGGCAGTGGGATTAGTTTGGGGATTGATACAGGACTATGGGGAGAGAGCGGGGCAGTGGGATTAGTTTGGGTGAAATTGAGCACCCATTTTACATGAGATGCGTAGTGACCATTTTACACCAGGACACGTGTCTGGGGGATCTGTGAACAAACCTGGTTTGCCTGCCTGACTCAGGGCTTTGTGTATTGGTCCCACTCTCTGATCCTTCATGTGTTTGAAGAGTTTGAAGTTGGTCACACTATTTCATTCTTTCAGGGCATTGATGGTAAACAGCTTCAATCCTGTGTATCTGTGAGGGGGCGACACAATCGAATTTACACCTTATTCAAACCAACAAAACTTGCTTCTCCATTTCCTGCCCTGCGAAGATATCCTCCCATCAAACTCTCCCAGGGCAGGTACAGGGGGTTAGATACAGAGTAAAGCTCCCTCTACACTGTCCCTTCAAACACTCCCAGGACAGATACAGGGGGCTAGATACAGAGTAAACCTCCCTCTACACTGTCCCTTCAAACACTCCCAGGACAGGTACAGGGGGCTAGATACAGAGTAAACCTCCCTCTACACTGTCCCATCAAACATTCCCAGGGCAGGTACAGGGGGTTAGATCCAGAGTATACTCCCTCTACACTGACCCATCAAACACTCCCAGGGCAGGTACAGGGGGTTAGATACAAAGTATAGTCCCTCTACACTGTCGCATCAAACACTCCCAGGGCAGGTACAGGGGGTTAGATACAGAGTAAAGCTCCCTCTACACTGTCCCATCAAACACTCCCAGGTCTAATACACCTTTAAGCAGCTAACGTTAAATTAGAGAGTCGTCGGTCTCTGTAATCAATCTCCCAATGTTAACATAAAATGGCGACCATTAACAAATGTAAAATGGCTGACTGAAGATCGGTGTGTGCATTGTCACTGTGGTTCTGGGAGAGCTTCAGAGAGACAGAGAGAGAGAGCGAGGGAGAGATATACAGAGAAAGATACAGACATACAGACAGAATGAGACAGAGAGGGAGAGACACAGAGACAGGGAGAAAGAATCAGAGAGAGAGAGTCAGAGAGGGAGAGAGTGAGAGACAGAGACAGACAGATAGAGAGAGAGATAGAGAGGCAGTCAGACAGAGGGAGACAGAGCGAGAGAGAGATGGAAATAGTCAGGAGAGAGAGAGAGACAGAGAGAGACACGGAGAGAAACACAGAGAGAGGGAGAGAGATTGAGAGAGAAAGGGATAGAGAATGAGAGAGGGAGAGAGAGAGAGAGAGACTGAGAGAGAGAGAGTGACAGAGACAGAGAAGGAGAGAGATAGACACAGAGAAGGAGAGAGAGAGATGGAAATAGACAGAATAGAGAGAGACAGAGATAGAGAGACAGAGAGAGAGACAGAGAGAAAACGAGAGATTGAGAGAGAGAGAGACAGAGTTAAAGAGATAGAGAGACAGAGTGAGAAAACGAGACAGAGAGAGACAGAGAGAGTAATTGTGACAGAGAGAGAGAGAGACAGAGAGTGTCACAGAGAGGGAGAGTGAGACAGACAGAGAGAGAGAAGGATAGAGAGAGATAGGCAGAGAGAGACAGAGAGAGGAAATGAGACAGAGAGAGAGAGGGAGAGAGAGAGACAGTGAGAGTGAGATAGAGAGAGACAGAGAGGGGAACAGAGAGGGAGAACGAGACAGACAGAGAGAGAGATAGACAGAGAGAGACAGAGAGACAGAGAGAGAGTGGGATAGACAGAGAGGGATAGAGGGAGAGAGGATTGAGGGAGAGAGATAGATGTAGAGAGAGATTGAGAGAGAGAGAGAGAAAGAGAGAGAGAGACAGAGAGAGAGAGATAGAGCGAGAGGGAGAGACATAGACAGAGAGACACAGAGAGAGAGAGAATGAGAGAGTGAAAGAGAGAGAGAGAAAGAGTGAATGAGACACAGAGAGACAGTCAGAGAGAGTGACTGAGAAAGAGAGTGACAGTGAGCGAGAGAGAGATGGTAAGAGACAGTGAGAGACGGACAGAGAGAGAGAAAATGAGAGAGTGAGAAAGACAGAGAGAGTGAGAGAGACAGAGAGAGAAAGTTATATATATATATATAGAGAGAGAGAGAGAGAGGGAGACAGAGAGAGGAATAGAGAGAGAGAGAGAGATGGAAAATGCAGGAGAGAGATACAGAGAGAGAGAGAGAGGCATAGAGAGAGAGGGGGATAGAGAGAGAGAGGAATAGGGAGAAAGAGGGAGAGAGACAGACAGAGAGAGAGAAACACAGGGAAAGAGAGAGAGAGACAGAGAGATAGAGAGAGTAGGACAGAGAGAGAGAGAGGGAGACAGAGAGAGAGAGGGAGAGAGAGTGGGAGAGAGAGAGGGAGATCGGGAGAAGGTCAGAAAGAGGGAGAGAGAGGGAGAGAGAGAGAGAAAGAGAGCAAGACAAACAGATAGAAACAGATAAAGAGAGAGTGAGATACAGAGAGAGGCAGTCAGACAGACAGAGAGAGCGAGAGAGAGAGAGAGAGAAAGAGCGAGAGGGAGATGGAAAGAGACAGGAGACAGAGAGAGGGAGAGAGAGAGAGAAACACAGAGAGAGGGACAGAGATAGGGTGAAGGATAGAGAGAGAAAGGGATAGAGAGAGAGAGCGGGAGGGAGAGAGAGAGAGACCGAGAGAGAGAGAGTGACAGAGACAAAGGAGAGAGAGACAGACAAAGAGAAAGAGACAGAGAGACAGAGAGATGGAAAGAGACAGGAGAGACAGAGAGAGAGAGAGAGAGACAGAGAGAGAGACAGAGCGAGAGAGAGACACAGAAAGAACGAGACAGAGAGTGACAAAGCGAGAAAACGAGACAGAGAGAGAGACAGAGAGTGTGAGTGTGACAGAGAGAGAGAGAGAGAGAGAGACAGAGAGTGTCAGAGAGAGGGAGAGTGAGACAGGCAGAGAGAGAGAGAGGGATAGAGAGAGATAGGGAGAGAGAGACAGAGAGAGACAGAGACAGAGAGAGACAAAGAAAGAGAGAGAGACAGACAGAGAGGGGAACAGAGAGAGGGACAGAGAGAGAGAGAGAGAGAGAGAGTGAGTGAGACACATAGAGACAGTCAGAGAAAGAGACTGCGAAAGAGTGACAGTGAGCGAGAGAGATGGTAAGGGATAGAGAGAGACAGACAGAGAGAGAGAAAATGAGAGAGTGAGAGAGACAGAGAGAGGGAGTGATGGAAAAATGCAGGAGAGAGAGATAGAGAGGGATAGAGAGAGAGCGGGATATAGAGAGAGACGGATTGGGAGAAAGAGAGAGACAGACAGCGAGAGAAAGATAGATAGAGAGAGAGAGACAGAGAGCGAAAGACACACAGTGAGAAAACGAGACAGAGAGAGAGACAGAGAGAGTGAGTGTGATATAGAGAAAGAGAGTGAGTGTGACATAGAGAGAGAGAGAGAGATAATGAGAGAGTGTCAGCGAGAGGGAAAGAGAGACAGGCAGGGATAGAGAGAGATAGGGAAAGAGAGACAGACAGACAGAGAAAGAGAGAGAGCGAGAGAGAGATGAGAGCGAGAGAGAGAAAGAGATAAAGAGACAGAGAGAGAGAGCAAGGGAGAGAGAGAATGAGAGAGAGAGTGAGAGAGATAGTGAGAGGAACAGAGAGAGGGGCAGAGAGAGAGAGACAGAGCGAGAGTGAGAAAGAGAGGGAAAGAGACAGGAGAGAGAGACAGAGACAGAGAGAGAAATTCAGAGACACAGAGAGACAGAGCAACAGAGAGGGACAGAGAGACAGAAAGAAGCAGAGAGAGAGAGAGGGATAGAGTGAGAGAGCAATAGAGTGGGAGAGAGAGAGAGAGACAGAGCGAGAGAGACAGAGAGAGAGAGAGAGAGAGAGAGAGAGAGAGAGAGAGACAGAGAGAGAGAGACAGAGAAAAAGACAGAGAGAGAGACAGAGAGAGAGAGAGAGAGACAGAGAGAGAGATAGAGAGACAGAGAGAGAGTGAGGGACAGAGAGAGAGGGAGAGAGAGAGCGAGAGAGAGCAAGAGGAACAGAGGGAGGGACAGAGAGAAAGAGAGAGACAGAGTGAGAGAGAGGGACAGAGAGTGGGTGAGAGAGGGAGAGAGAGAGAGACAGAAAGAGAGAGTGAGAGGGAGAGAGAAAGAGACAGGGAGGGAGACAGATAGACACAGAGAGAGTGAAAGAGAGAGAGAGAGAGACAGAGAGGGTGACAGAAGAGAGACAGAGAGAGAGACATCGCGTGAGACAGAGAGAGAGACAGAAAGAGGGACAGAGAGAGAGAGAGAGAGTATTTATGTGTGTGTATCTCTCTCTATCTGTCTCCCTGTATAGATTCTGGAATTGATACAGGCCTATGGGGAGAGAGCGGGGCAGTGGGATATTTTTGGGGATTGAGACATGACTATGGGGAGAGAGTAGGGCAGTGGGATTAGTTTGGGGATTGATACAGGACTATGGGGAGAGAGTAGGGCAGTGGGATTAGTTTGGGGATTGATACAGGGCTATGGGGAGAGAGCGGGGCAGTGGGATTAGTTTGGGATTGATACAGGACTATGGGCAGAGAGCGTGGCAGTGGGATTAGTTTGGGGATTGATACAGGACTATGGGGAGAGAGCGGGGCAGTGGGATTAGTTTGGGGATTGATACAGGACTATGGGGAGAGGAGGGCAGTGGGATTAGTTTGGAGATTGATACAGTACTATGGGGAGAGAGCGGGACAGTGAGATTAGTTTGGGGATTGATACAGGGCTATGGGGAGAGAGCGGGACAGTGGGATTAGTTTGGGGATTGATACAGGACTATGGGGAGAGAGCGGGGCAGTGGGATTAGTTTGGAGATTGATACAGGACTATGGGGAGAGAGTGGGGCAGTGGGATTAGTTTGGGGATTGATAGAGGACTATGGGGAGAGAGTGGGGCAGTGGGATTAGTTTGCGATTGATACAGGACTATGGGGAGAGAGCGGGGCAGTGGGATTAGTTTTGGGAATTGATACAGGACTATGGGGAGAGAGCGGGGCAGTGGGATTAGTTTGGGGATTGATACAGGACTACGGGGAGAGAGCGGGGCAGTGAGATTAGTTTGGGGATTGGTACAGGACTATGGGGAGAGAGCAGGGCAGTGGGATTAGTTTGGGGATTGACACAGGACAATGGGGAGAGAGTGGGGCAGTGGGATTAGTTTGGGGATTGATACAGGACTATGGGGAGAGAGCGGGGCAGTGGGATTAGTTTGAAGATTGATACAGGACTATGGGGAGAGAGCGGGGCAGTGGGATTAGTTTGGGGATTGATAGAGGACTATGGGGAGAGAGCGGGGCAGTGGGATTAGTTTAGGGATTGATACAGGACTATGGGGAGAGAGCGGGACAGTGGGATTAGTTTGGGGGTTGATACAGGACTATGGAGAGAGAGCGGGGCAGTGGGATTAGTTTGGGGATTGATACAGGACTATGGGGAGAGAGCGGGGTCGTGGAATTAGTTTGGGGAATGATACAGGGCTATGGGGAGAGAGCGGGGCAGTGGGATTAGTTTGGGGATTGATACAGGACTATGGGGAGAGATCAGGGCAGTGGGATTAGTTTGAGGATTGATACAGGACTATGGGGAGAGAGCGGGGCAGAGGGATTAGTTTGGGGATTGATACAGGACTATGAGGAGAGATCGGGGCAGTGGGATTAGTTTGAGGATTGATACAGGTCTATTGGGAGAGAGTGGGGCAGTGGGATTAGATTGGGGATTGATACTGGACTATGGGGAGAGAGCGGGGCAGTGGGATTAGTTTGGGGAATGATACAGGGCTATGGGGAGAGAGCGGGGCAGTGGGATTAGTTTGGGGATTGATACAGGACTATGGGGAGAGAGTGGGGCAGTGGGATTAGTTTGAGGATTGATACAGGGCTATGGGTAGAGAGCGGGGCAGTGGGATTAGTTTGGGGATTGATACAGGACTATGGGGAGAGAGCGGGGCAGTGGGAAATGTTTGGAGATTGATACAGGACTATGGGGAGAGAGCGGGGCAGTGGGATTAGTTTGGGGATTGATACAGGACTATGGGGAGAGAGCGGGGTAGTGGGATTAGTTTGGGGAATGATACAGGGCTATGGGGAGAGAGCGGTGCAGTGGGATTAGTTTGGGGATTGATACAGGACTATGGGGAGAGATTGGGGCAGTGGGATTAGTTTGAGGATTGATACAGGACTATGGGGAGAGAGCGGGACAGTGGGATTAGTTTGGGGATTGATACAGGACTATGGGGAGAGAGTGGGACAGTGGGATTAGTTTGGGGATTGATACTGGACTATGGGGAGAGCGCGGGGCAGTGGGATTAGTTTGGGGATTGATACAGGACTATGGGGAGAGAGTGGGACAGTGGGATTAGTTTGGGGATTGATACTGGACTATGGGGAGAGAGCGTGGCAGTGGGATTAGTTTGGGGATTGATACAGGACTATGGGGAGAGAGTGGGGCAGTGGGATTAGTTTGAGGATTGATACAGGACTATGGGGAGAGAGCAGGGCAGTGGGATTAGTTTGGGGATTGACACAGGACTATGGGGAGAGAGTGGGACAGTGGGATTAGTTTGGGGATTGATACTGGCCTATGGGGAGAGAGCGGGGGGCAGTGGGATTAGTTTGGGGAATGATACAGGGCTATGGGTAGAGAGCGGGGCAGTGGGATTAGTTTGGGGATTGATACAGGAAAATGGGGAGAGAGCGGGGCAGTGGGATTAGTTTGGGGATTGATACAGGGCTATGGGGAGAGAGCGGGGCAGTGGGATTAGCTTGGGGATTGATACAGGAATATGGGGAGAGAGCGGGGCAGTGGGATTAGTTTGGGGATTGATACTGGACTATGGGGAGAGAGCGGTCAGTGACCCCCCTCCCTAACCCAGGGTCAGTGAACCCCCCTCCCCAACCCAGGGTCAGTGACACCCCCTCCCTAACCAGGGACAGTGACCCCCTTCCCTAACCCAGGTTCAGTGACTCCCCCTCCCTAACCCAGGGTCAGTGAACCCCCCTGCCCAACCCAGGGTCAGTGACACCCCCTCCCTAACCCAGGGACAGTGACACCCCCTCCCTAACCCAGGGACAGTGACCCCCCCCTCCCTAACCCAGCGTCAGTGACCCCCCCTCCCTAACACAGGGACAGTGACCCCCCCCTCCCTAACCCAGGGTCAGTGACTCCCCCTCCCTAACCCAGAGTCAGTGACCTCCCCTCCCTAACCTACGGTCAGTGACCCCGCCTCCCTAACCCAGGGTCAGTGACCCCCCTCCCTAACCCAGGGTCAGTGACCCCCCCCTCCCTAACCCAGGGTCAGTGACCCCCCCTCCCTAACCCAGGGTCAGTGACACCCCTCCCTAACCCAGGGTCAGTGACCCCCCCCACTCCCTAACCCAGGGTCAGTGACCCGACCTCCCTAACCCAGGGTCAGTGAGTCCCCCTCCCTAACCCAGGGTCAGTGACTCCCCCTCCCTAACCCAGAGTCAGTGACCTCCCGTCCCTAACCTACGGTCAGTGACCCCCCCCACTCCCTAACCCAGGGTCAGTGACACCCCTCCCTAACCCAGGGTCAGTGACCCCCACACTCCCTAACCCAGGGTCAGTGACCCGACCTCCCTAACCCAGGGTCAGTGACCCCCCCTCCCTAACCCAGGGTCAGTGACCCCCCCCACTCCCTAACCCAGGGTCAGTGACCCCCCCTCCCTAACCCAGCGTCAGTGACTCCCCTCCCTAACCCAGGGTCAGTGACCCGCCTCCCTAACCCAGGGTCTGTGACCCCCCTCTCTAACCCAGCGTCAGTGACCCGCCTCCCTAACCCAGGGTCAGTGACCCCCCCTCCCTAACCCAGCGTCAGTGACTCCCCTCCCTAACCCAGGGTCAGTGACCTCCCTCCCTAACACAGCGTCAGTGACTCCCCTCCCTAACCCAGGGTCACTGTCTCTAACCACTTGTACTTGCCCTGGGAGTGTTTGATGGGACAGTGTCGAGGGAGCTTTACTCTGTATATAACCCCCTGTACCTGCCCTGGGATTGTTTGATGGGACAGTGTAGAGGGAGCTTTACTCTGTATCTAACCCCCTGTCCCTGCCCTGGGAGTGTTTGATGGGACAGTGTTGAGGGAGCTTTACTCTGTATCTAACCCCTTGTATCTGCCCCGCGAGTGTTTGCTGGGACAGTGTAGAGGGATTTTTACTCTGTATCTAATCCCCTGTACCTGCCCTGGGAGTGTTTGATGGGACAGTGTAGAGGGAGCTTTACTCTGTATCTAACCCCCTGTACCTAACCTGGGACTGTTTGATGGCACAGTGTAGAGGGAGCTTTACTCTGTATCTATCCCGTGCTGTACGTGCCCTGGTAGTGTTTGATGGGACAGTGCACAGGGAGCTTTACTCTGTATCTAACCCCCTGTACCTAACCTGGGAGTGTTTGATGGGACAGTGTAGAGGGAGCTTTACTCTGTATCTAACACCCTGTACCTGCCCAGGGAGTGTTTGATGGGACAGTGTCGAGGGAGCTTTTCTCTGTATCTAACCCCCTGTACCTTCCCAGGGAGTGTTTGATGGGACAGTGTACAGAGAGCTTTACTCTGTATCTAACCCCCTGTACCTGCCCTGGGAGTGTTTGATGGGACAGTGTAGAGGGAGCTTTACTCTGTATCTCACCCCCCTGTACCTGTCCTGGGAGTGTTTGATGGGACAGTGTAGAGGGAGCTTTACTCTGTATCTAACCCCGTGCTCTACCTGCCCTGGGAGTGTTTGATGGGACAGTGTTGTGGGAGATTACATTAGAGAGCAGTCGATCTGTGTAATCAATGGCCAAGAATCAGAGAGACAGATAGAGAGAGAGAGAAGCAGAGACAGAGAGAGAGAGAGTGATGGACAGAGAGAGGAAGGGAGGGAGAGAAGCAGAGACAGAGGGAGAGAGAGAGGGAGGGAGAGAGAGAGAGAGAGAGAGAGAGAAGCAGAGAGAGAGGGAGAGAGAGAGGGAAAGAGAGAAGGAGGTGGAGAGAGAGAGACAGAGAAGCAGAGACAGAGTGAGAGAGAGGGGGACAGAGAGGGGGAGGGAGAGAGAGGGAGAAGCAGAGACAGAGGGAGCGAGAGAGGGACAGAGAGGGGGAGGGGGGACCCACACAGACACACAGCTCCTCCCCACAGATACACTGAGATACCAGACCTCAGCTCACTAAGGGGAATTCCCGGAGGGAGAATATTTCACCTGGTTTTCCTGGGTGTGGATTCTCTGGGTTGGAGTCTTGTTGCGAGATCTAGAGAAAGCAAAAAGTGATTGTTACAATGCTAGTGTAAAATGGCGGTCCCTGAGCTGGAAATGTGTGTGTGGGTCAGAGAGCCTTGTGCTGATTAACATCTCAATGGTCAGGGCCAGGGTGAGTCACACAGTTACTGAGGTGTGTGCTGTCTGGGGACATTTACATGTGAATGGTCTCAGGGTAGGGAGCAGGGAGTGAGAGATTACATACCGTCTCATATACCCCTAACCCAGGGTCACAGGGTCAGTGACCCCCCTCCCTAACACAGGGTCAGTGACCCCCCCTCCCTAACCCAGGGTCATAGGGTCAGTGACCCCCCTCCCTAACCCAGGGTCATAGGGTCAGTGACCCCTCCTCTCTAACCCACGGTCAATGACCCCCCTCCCTAACCCAGGGTCAGTGACCCCCCCTCCCTAACCCAGGGTCAGTGACCCCACTCCCTAACCCAGGGTCAGTGACCCCACCTCCCAAAGCCAGGGTCACTGACTCCCCCTCCCTAACCCAGGGTCAGTGATCCTCCCTCCCTAACCCAGGGTCAGTGGCCCCCTCCCTAACCCAGGGTCAGTGACCCCCCTCCCTAACTCAGGGTCAGTGACCCCCCCTCCCTAACCCAGGGTCAGTGACTCCCCGCTCCCTACCCAGGGTCAGTGATCCACCCCCCTCCCTAACCCAGGGTCAGTGACCCCCCCTCCCTAACCCAGGGTCAGTGACACCCCCTCCCTAACCCAGGGTCAGTGCCCCCCACTCCCTACCCCAGGGTCAGAGACCCCCATCCCTAACCCAGGATCAGTGACCCCCCCTCCCTAACCCAGAGTCAGTGACACCCCTTTCCCGAACCCAGGATCAGTGACCCCCTCCTCCCTAACCCAGGGTCAGTGACCCCCCCTCCCTAACCCAGGGTCAGTGACTCCCCCTCCCTAACCCAGTGACAGTGACCCCACCTCCCTAAACCAGGATCAGTGACCCCGCCCTCCCTAACCCAGAGTCAGTGACACCCCCTCCCTAACCCAGGGTCACTGGGGAGGGATCAGGAACCCAGGTTGCCTCTCAGTACTGCCCCTCTGACACTGCGGCTCTCCCTCAGTACTGCCCCTCTGACAGTGCAGCACAGTATACTCTGTATCTAACCCCGTGCTGCACCTGCCCTGGGAGTGTTTGATGGGACAGTGTAGAGGGAGCTTTACTCTGTATCTAGCCCCCTGTACCTTCCCTGGGAGTGTTTGATGGGACGGTGTAGAGGGAGCTTTGCTCTGTATCTAACCCCGTGCTGCACCTGCCCTGGAGTGTTTGATGGGACAGTGTAGAGGGAGCTTTACTCTGTATCTATCCCCCTGTACCTGTCCTGGGAGTGTTTGATGGGACAGTGTAGAGGGCGCTTTACTCTGTATCTAACCCTTGTACCTGCCCTGGGAGTGTTTGATGGGACATTGCAGAGGGAGCTTTACTCTCTATCTAACACCCTGTACCTGCCCTGGGAGTGTTTGATGGGACAGTGTAGAGGGAGCTTTACTCTGCATCTAACACCCAGTACCTGTCCTGGGAGTGTTTGATAGGGCAGTGTAGAGGGAGCTTTACTCTGTATCTAACCTTCTGTACCTGCCCTGGGAGTGTTTGGTGGGACAGAGTAGAGGGAGATTTACTCTGTATCTAACCCCCTGTACCGGCCTTGGGAGTGTTTGATGGGACAGTGTAGAGCGAGCTTTACTCTGTATCTAACCCCGTGCTTTTCCTACCCTGGGAGTGTTTGATAGGACAGTGTAGGGGGAGCTTTACTCTGTATCTAACCCCGTGCTGTACCTGCCCTGGGAGTGTTTGATAGGAAAGTGTAGAGGGAGCTCTACTCTGTATCTAACCCCGTGCTGTATCTGCCCTGGGAGTGTTTGATCGGACAGTGCAGAGGGAGCTTTTCTCTGTATCTAACCCCTGTAGCTGCTCTGGGAATGTTTGATGGGACAGTGTAGAGGGAGCTTTACTCTGTATCTAACCCCTGTACCTGCCCTGGGAGTGTTTGAAGGGACAGTGTAGAGGGAGCTTTACTCTGTATCTAACCCCCTGTACCTGCCCTGGGAGTGTTTGATGGGATAATGTAGAGGTAGATTAAATTGGAGAGCAGTCGATCTCTGTAATCAATGTCCAAGCATCAGAGAGACAGATAGAGAGAGAGAGAAGCAGAGACAGAGAGAGAGAGAGATGGACAGAGAGGGGGAGGGAGAGAGTGAAGCAGAGACAGAGGGAGAGAGAGAGGGACGGAGAGAGAGAGAGAAGCAGAGACAGAGGGAGGGAGAGAGGGAGGGAGAGAGAGAGGGATAGAGAGGGGGAGGGGGAGACACGCACAGACACACAGCTTCCCCCCACAGATACACTGAGATACCAGACCTCAGCTCACGAAGGGGAATTCCCGGTGGGAGATTATTTCACCTGTTTTTTCTGGGTGTGGATTCTCTGGGTTGGAGTCTTGTTGCGAGATCTAGAGGAAGCAAAAAGTGATTGTTACACTGCTAGTGTAAAATGGCGGTCCCTGAGCTGGAAATGTGTGTGTGGGTCAGAGAGCCTTGTGCTGATTAACATCTCAATGGTCAGGGCCAGGGTGAGTCACACAGTTACTGAGGTGTGTGCTGTCTGGGGACATTTACATGTGAATGGTCCCAGGGCAGGGAGCAGGGAGAGAGAGATTACATACCGTCTCATATACCCCTAACCCAGGGTCACAGGGTCAGTGACCCGCCACCCTAACACAGGGTCAGTGACCCCCCCTCCCTAACCCAGGGTCACAGGGTCAGTGGCACCCCCTCCCTAACACAGGGTCAGTGACCCCCCCTCCCTAACCCAGGGTCAGTGACCCCCCCTCCCTAACCCAGGGTCAGTGACCTCCCCTCCCTAACCCAGTGTCAGTGACCCTCCCTCCCTAACCCAGGGTCAGTGACCTCCCCTCCCTAACCAGGGTCAGTGACCCCCCCTCCCTAACCCAGGGTCAGTGACCCCCCCTCCATAACCCAGGGTAAGTGACCTCCCCCCAAACCCAGCGACAATGACCCCCCTCCCTAACCCAGGGTCAGTGACTCCCCCCTCCCTAACCCAGAGTCAGTGACACCCCCTCCCTAACCCAGGGTCACTGGGCAGGGATCACGAACCCAGGTTGCCCCTCAGTACTGCCCCTCTGACACTGCGGCACTCCCTCAGTACTGCCCCTCTGACAGTGCAGCACAGTGTACTCTGTATCTAACCCCGTGCTGCACCTGCCCTGGGAGTGTTTGATGGGACAGTGTAGAGGGAGCTTTACTCTGTATCTAGCCCCCTGTACCTTCCCTGGGAGTGTTTGATGGGACGGTGTAGAGGGAGCTTAACTCTGTATCTAACCCCATGCTGTACCGGCCCTGGGAGTCTTTGATGGGACAGTGTAGAGGGAGCTTTACTCTGTATCTAACACCCTGTACCTGCCCTGGGAGTGTTTGATAGGACAGTGTAGAGGGAGCTTTACTCTGTATCTAACCCACTGCACCTGTCCTGGGAGTGTTTGATGGGACAGTGTAGAGGGAGCTTTACTCTGTATCGAATCCCGTGCTGTACCTACCCTGGGAGTATTTGATGGGACAGTGTAGAGGGAGCTTTGCTCTGTATCTAACCCCGTGCTGCACCTGCCCTGGAGTGTCTGATGGGACAGTGTAGAGGGAGCTTTACTCTGTATCTATCCCCCTGTACCTGTCCTGGGAGTGTTTGATGGGACAGTGTAGAGGACGCTTTACTCTGTATCTAACCCTTGTACCTGCCCTGGGAGTGTTTGATGGGACATTGCAGAGGGAGCTTTACTCTCTATCTAACACCCTGTACCTGCCCTGGGAGTGTTTGATGGGACAGTGTAGAGGGAGCTTTACTCTGCATCTAACACCCTGTACCTGTCCTGGGAGTGTTTGATAGGACAGTGTAGAGGGAGCTTCACTCTGTATCTAACCTACTGTACCTGCCCTGGGAGTGTTTGATGGGACAGTGTAGAGGGAGATTTACTCTGTATCTAACCCCCTGTACCTGCCTTGGGAGTGTTTGATGGGACAGTGTAGAGCGAGCTTTACTCTGTATCTAACCCCGTGCTTTTGCTACCCTGGGAGTGTTTGATAGGACAGTGTAGGGGGAGCTTTGCTCTGTATCTAACCCCTGTAGCTGCTCTGGGAGTGTTTGATGGGACAGTGTAGAGGGAGCTTTGCTCTGTATCTAACCCCTGCACCTGCCCTGGGAGTGTTTGAAGGGACAGTGTAGAGGGAGCTTCACTCTGTATCTAACCCCCTGTACCTGCCCTGGGAGTGTTTGATGGGATAATGTAGAGGTAGATTAAATTGGAGAGCAGTCGATCTCTGTAATCAATGTCCAAGCATCAGAGAGACAGATAGAGAGAGAGAGAAGCAGAGACAGAGAGAGAGAGAGATGGACAGAGAGAGGGAGGAAGAGAGAGAGAAGCAGAGATAGAGGGAGAGAGAGAGGGATGGAGAGAAAGAGATAGAAGCAGAGACAGAGGGAGAGAGAGAGGGAAAGAGAGAGAGAGACAGAGAGAGAGAGAGAGAGAGAGAGAGATGGACAGAGATGGGGAGGGAGAGAGTGAAGCAGAGACAGAGGGAGAGAGAGAGGGACGGAGAGAGAGAGAGAAGCAGAGACAGAGGGAGGGAGAGAGGGAGGGAGAGAGAGAGGGATAGAGAGGGGGAGGGGGAGACACGCACAGACACACAGCTTCCCCCCACAGATACACTGAGATACCAGACCTCAGCTCACGAAGTCGAATTCCCGGAGGGAGATTATTTCACCTGGTTTTTCTGGGTGTGGATTCTCTGGGTTGGAGTCTTGTTGCGAGATCTAGAGGAAGCAAAAAGTGATTGTTACAATGCTAGTGTAAAATGGCGGTCCCTGAGCTGGAAATGTGTGTGTGGGTCAGAGAACCTTGTGCTGATTAACATCTCAATGGTCAGGGCCAGGGTGAGTCACACAGTTACTGAGGTGTGTGCTGTCTGGGGACATTTACATGTGAATGGTCCCAGGGCAGGGAGCAGGGAGAGAGAGATTACATACCGTCTCATATAGCCCTAACCCAGGGTCACAGGGTCAGTGACCCGCCACCCTAACACAGGGTCAGTGACCCCCCCTCCCTAACCCAGGGTCACAGGGTCAGTGACACCCCCTCCCTAACCCAGGGTCAGTGACCCCCCCTCCCTAACCCAGGGTCAGTGACCCCCCCTCCCTAACCCAGGGTCAGTGACCTCCCCTCCCTAACCCAGGGACAGTGACCCTCCCTCCCTAACCCAGGGTCAGTGACCTCCCCTCCCTAACCCAGGGTCAGTGACTCCCCCTCCCTAACCCAGGGTCAGTGACCCCCCTCCATAACCCAGGGTCAGTGACCTCCCCCCAAACCCAGGGACAATGACCCCCCCCTCCCTAACCCAGGGTCAGTGACTCCCCCCTCCCTAACCCAGAGTCAGTGACACGCCCTCCCTAACCCAGGGTCACTGGGCAGGGATCACGAACCCAGGTTGCCCCTCAGTACTGCCCCTCTGACGCTGCGGGACTCCTCCAGTACTGCCCCTCCAACAGTGCAGCACTCCCTCAGTACTGCCCCACCGACAGTGCAGCACTCCCTCAGTACTGCCCCTCCGACAGTGCAGCACAGAATACTCTGCATCTAACCCCGTGCTGCACCTGCCCTGGGAGTGTTTAATGGGACAGTGTAGAGGGAGCTTTACTCTGTTTCTAACCCCCTGCACCTGCCCTGGGAGTGTTTGATGGGACATTGTAGAGGGAGCTTTACTCTGTATCTAACCCCCTGTACCTGCCCTGGGAGTGTTCGATGGGACAGTGGAGAGGGAGCTTTACTCTGTATCTAACCCCGTGCTGTACCTGTCCTGGGAATGTTTGATGGGACAGTGTAGAGGGAGCTTTACTCTGTATCTAATCCCCTCTTCCTGCCCTGGGAGTGTTTGATGGGACAGTATGGAGGGAGCTTTACTCTGTATCTAACCCCCTGTACCAGCCCTGGGAGTGTTTGATGGGACAATGTCGAGGGAGCTTTACTCTGTATCTAACCCCGTGCTGTACCTGCCCTGGGAGTGTTTGATGGGACATTGTAGAGAGAGCTTTACTCTGTATCTAACCCCGTGCTGTACCTTCCCTGGGAGTGTTTGATGGGACAGTGTAGAGGGAGTTTTACTCTGTATCTAACCCTCTGTACCTGCCCTGGGTGTGTTTGATGGGACAGTGTAGAGGGAGTTTTACTCTGTATCTAACCCCCTGTACCTGCCCTGGGAGTGTTTGATGGGACAGTGTAGAGGGAGTTTTACTCTGTATCTAACCTCCTGTACCTGCCCTGGGAGTGTTTGATGGGACAGTGTAGAGGGAGCTTTACTCTGTATCTAACACCCTGTACCTGCCCTGGGAGTGTTTGATGGGACGGTGTAGAGCGAGCTTTACTCTGTATCTAACCCCGTGCTTTTGCTACCCTGGGAGTGTTTGATAGGACAGTGTAGGGGGAGCTTTGCTCTGTATCTAACCCCGTGCTGTACCTGCCCTGGGAGTGTTTGATAGGAAAGTGTAGAGGGAGCTCTACTCTGTATCTAACCCCGTGCTGTATCTGCCCTGGGAGTGTTTGATCGGACAGTGCAGAGGGAGCTTTTCTCTGTATCTAACCCCTGTAGCTGCTCTGGGAGTGTTTGATGGGACAGTGTAGAGGGAGCTTTGCTCTGTATCTAACCCCTGCACCTGCCCTGGGAGTGTTTGAAGGGACAGTGTAGAGGGAGCTTCACTCTGTATCTAACCCCCTGTACCTGCCCTGGGAGTGTTTGATGGGATAATGTAGAGGTAGATTAAATTGGAGAGCAGTCGATCTCTGTAATCAATGTCCAAGCATCAGAGAGACAGATAGAGAGAGAGAGAAGCAGAGACAGAGAGAGAGAGAGATGGACAGAGAGAGGGAGGAAGAGAGAGAGAAGCAGAGATAGAGGGAGAGAGAGAGGGATGGAGAGAAAGAGATAGAAGCAGAGACAGAGGGAGAGAGAGAGGGAAAGAGAGAGAGAGACAGAGAGAGAGAGAGAGAGAGAGAGAGATGGACAGAGATGGGGAGGGAGAGAGTGAAGCAGAGACAGAGGGAGAGAGAGAGGGACGGAGAGAGAGAGAGAAGCAGAGACAGAGGGAGGGAGAGAGGGAGGGAGAGAGAGAGGGATAGAGAGGGGGAGGGGGAGACACGCACAGACACACAGCTTCCCCCCACAGATACACTGAGATACCAGACCTCAGCTCACGAAGTCGAATTCCCGGAGGGAGATTATTTCACCTGGTTTTTCTGGGTGTGGATTCTCTGGGTTGGAGTCTTGTTGCGAGATCTAGAGGAAGCAAAAAGTGATTGTTACAATGCTAGTGTAAAATGGCGGTCCCTGAGCTGGAAATGTGTGTGTGGGTCAGAGAACCTTGTGCTGATTAACATCTCAATGGTCAGGGCCAGGGTGAGTCACACAGTTACTGAGGTGTGTGCTGTCTGGGGACATTTACATGTGAATGGTCCCAGGGCAGGGAGCAGGGAGAGAGAGATTACATACCGTCTCATATAGCCCTAACCCAGGGTCACAGGGTCAGTGACCCGCCACCCTAACACAGGGTCAGTGACCCCCCCTCCCTAACCCAGGGTCACAGGGTCAGTGACACCCCCTCCCTAACCCAGGGTCAGTGACCCCCCCTCCCTAACCCAGGGTCAGTGACCCCCCCTCCCTAACCCAGGGTCAGTGACCTCCCCTCCCTAACCCAGGGACAGTGACCCTCCCTCCCTAACCCAGGGTCAGTGACCTCCCCTCCCTAACCCAGGGTCAGTGACTCCCCCTCCCTAACCCAGGGTCAGTGACCCCCCTCCATAACCCAGGGTCAGTGACCTCCCCCCAAACCCAGGGACAATGACCCCCCCCTCCCTAACCCAGGGTCAGTGACTCCCCCCTCCCTAACCCAGAGTCAGTGACACGCCCTCCCTAACCCAGGGTCACTGGGCAGGGATCACGAACCCAGGTTGCCCCTCAGTACTGCCCCTCTGACGCTGCGGGACTCCTCCAGTACTGCCCCTCCAACAGTGCAGCACTCCCTCAGTACTGCCCCACCGACAGTGCAGCACTCCCTCAGTACTGCCCCTCCGACAGTGCAGCACAGAATACTCTGCATCTAACCCCGTGCTGCACCTGCCCTGGGAGTGTTTAATGGGACAGTGTAGAGGGAGCTTTACTCTGTTTCTAACCCCCTGCACCTGCCCTGGGAGTGTTTGATGGGACATTGTAGAGGGAGCTTTACTCTGTATCTAACCCCCTGTACCTGCCCTGGGAGTGTTCGATGGGACAGTGGAGAGGGAGCTTTACTCTGTATCTAACCCCGTGCTGTACCTGTCCTGGGAATGTTTGATGGGACAGTGTAGAGGGAGCTTTACTCTGTATCTAACCCCCTCTTCCTGCCCTGGGAGTGTTTGATGGGACAGTATGGAGGGAGCTTTACTCTGTATCTAACCCCCTGTACCAGCCCTGGGAGTGTTTGATGGGACAATGTCGAGGGAGCTTTACTCTGTATCTAACCCCGTGCTGTACCTGCCCTGGGAGTGTTTGATGGGACATTGTAGAGAGAGCTTTACTCTGTATCTAACCCCGTGCTGTACCTTCCCTGGGAGTGTTTGATGGGACAGTGTAGAGGGAGTTTTACTCTGTATCTAACCCCCTGTACCTGCCCTGGGTGTGTTTGATGGGACAGTGTAGAGGGAGTTTTACTCTGTATCTAACCCCCTGTACCTGCCCTGGGAGTGTTTGATGGGACAGTGTAGAGGGAGTTTTACTCTGTATCTAACCTCCTGTACCTGGTCTGGGAGTGTTTGATGGGACAGTGTAGAGGGAGCTTTACTCTGTATCTAACACCCTGTACCTGCCCTGGGAGTGTTTGATGGGACAGTGTAGAGGGAGCTTTACTCTGTATCTAACCCCCTGTACCTGCCCTGGGAGTGTTTGATGGGACAGTGTAGAGGGAGTTTTACTCTGTATCTAACCCCCTGTACCTGCCCTGGGAGTGTTTGATGGGACAGTGTAGAGGTAGATTAAATTGGAGAGCAGTCGATCTCTGTAATCAATGTCCAAGGATCAGAGAGACAGATAGAGAGAGAGAGAAGCAGAGACAGAGAGAAAGAGAGATGGACATAGAGAGGCAGGATGGGAGAGAGAGAGAGAGAGTGATGGACAGAGAGGGGGAGGGAGAGAGAGAAGCAGAGACAGAGGGAGAAAGAGAGGGACGGAGAGAGAGAGAGAGAAGCAGAGACAGAGGGTGAGAGAGAGGGAAAGAGAGAGAGAGACAGAGAGAGAGAGAAGCAGAGACAGAGGGAGAGAGAGAATGAGGGAGAGAGAGAGAGGGATAGAGAGGGTGAGAGGGGACACACACAGACACACAGCGCTCCCCCACAGATACACTGAGATACCAGACATCAGCTCACTAAGGGGAATTCCCGGAGGGAGATTATTTCACCTGGTTTTCCTGGTTGTGGATTCTCTGGGTTGGAGTCTTGTTGCGAGATCTAGAGAAAGCAATAAGTGATTGTTACAATGCTAGTGTAAAATGGTGGTCCCTGAGCTGGAAATGTGTCTGTGGGTCAGATAGCCTTGTGCTGATTAACATCTCAATGGTCAGGGCCAGGGTGAGTCACACAGTTACTGAGGTGTGTGCTGTCTGGGGACATTTACATGTGAATGGTCCCAGGGCAGGGAGCAGGGAGAGAGATTACATACCATCTCATATACCCCTAACCCAGGGTCACAGGGTCAGTGACCCCCCTCCCTAACCCAGTGTCAGTGACCCCCCCCCCCCTAACCCAGGGTCAGTGACCCCCCCGTCCCTAACCCAGGGTCAGTGACCCCCCCTCCCTAACCCAGGGTCAGTGACCCGCTCCCTAACCCAGGGTCAGTGACCCCCCTCCCTAACCCAGGTTCAGTGACCCCCCCTCCTTAACACAGGGTCAGTGATCCCCCATCCCTGACCCTGGGTCAGTGACCCCCCCTCCCTAACCCAAGGTCAGTGACACCCTCTCCCTAACCCAGGGTCAGTGATCCACCCCTCCCTAACCCAGGGTCAGTGACCCCCCCTTCCTAACCCAGGGTCAGTGACCCCCCCCTCGCTAACCCAGGGTCAGTGACCCCCCCTCTCCCTAACCCAGGGTCAGTGACCCCCCCTCCCTAACCCATGGTCAGTGACTCCCCTTTCCCTAACCCAGGGTCAGTGACCCCCACCCTCCCTAACCCAGTGTCAGTGACCCCCCCTCCCTAACCCAGGCTCAGTGACTCCCCTCCCTAACCCAGGGTCAGTGACCCCCACCCTCCCTAACCCAGTGTCAGTGACCCCCCCTCCCTAACCCAGGCTCAGTGACTACCCTCCCTAACCCAGGGTCAGTGACCCCCCCTCCCTAACCCAGGCTCAGTGACTCCCCTCCCTAACCCAGGGTCAGTGACTCCCCTCCCTAACCCAGGGTCAGTGACCCCCCCTCCCTAACCCAGGGTCAGTGACCCCCCCTCCCTAACCCATGGTCAGTGACTCCCCTTTCCCTAACCCAGGGTCAGTGACCCCCACCCTCCCTAACCCAGTGTCAGTGACCCCCCCTCCCTAACCCAGGCTCAGTGACTCCCCTCCCTAACCCAGGGTCAGTGACCCCCCCTCCCTAACCCAGTGTCAGTGACCCCCCCTCCCTAACCCAGGCTCAGTGACTCCCCTCCCTAACCCAGAGTCAGTGATCCCCCCCTCCCTAACCCAGAGTCAGTGATCCCCCCTCCCTAACCCAGGGTCACTGGGGAGGGATCAGGAACCCAGGTTGCCCCTCCGTACTGCCCCTCTGACACTGCGGCACTCCCTCAGTACTGCCCCTCCGACAGTGCAGCACAGTATACTCTGTATCTAACCCCGTGCTGCACCTGACCTGGGAGTGTGTGATGGGACAGTGTAGAGGGGGCTTTACTCTGTATCTAACCCCGTGCTGCACCTGACCTGGGAGTGTTTGATGGGACAGTGTAGAGGGAGCTTTACTCTGTTTCTAACTCCCTGTACCTGCCCTGGGAGTGTTTGATGGGACAGTGGAGAGGGAGCTTTACTCTGTATCTAGCCCCGTGCTGTACCTGTCCTGGGAGTGTTTGATGGGACACTGTAGAGGGATCTTTACTCTGTATCTAACCCCCTGTTCCTGCCCTGGGAGTGTTTGATGGGACAGTGTAGAGGGAGCATTACTCTGTATCTAACCCCCTGTACCTGCCCTGAGAGTGTTTGATCGGACAGTGTAGAGGGAGCTTTACTCTGTATCTAACCCCCTGTACCTGCCCTGGGAGTGTTTGATGGGACAGTGTGGAGGGAGTTTTACTCTGTATCTAACCCCCTGTAGCTCCCCTGGGAGTGTTTGATGGGACAGTGTAGAGGGAGTTTTACTCTGTATCTAACCCCCTGTACCAGCCCTGGGAGTGTTTGATGGGACAGTGTAGAGGGAGCTTTACTCTGAATCTAATCCCTGCACCTGACCTGGGAGTGTTTGATGGGACTGTGTGGAGGGAGCTTTACTCTGTTTCTAACCCCCTGTACCTGCCCTGGGAGTGTTTGATAGGAACGTGTAGAGGGAGCTTTACTCTGTATCTAACCCCGTGTTGTACCTGCCCTGGGAGTGTTTGATGGGACAGTGTAGAGGGAGCTTTACTCTGTATCTAACCCCGTGCTGTACCTGCCCTGGGAGTGTTTGATGGGACAGTGTACAGGGAGCTTTACTCTGTATCTAACCCCGTGCTGTACCTGCCCTGGGAGTGTTTGATGGGACAGTGTAGAGGGAGCTTTACTCTGTATCTAACCCCGTGCTGTACCTGCTCTGGGAGTGTTTGATGGCACAGTGTAGAGGGAGCTTTACTCTGTATCTAACCCCCTGTACCTGCCCTGGGAATGTTTGATCGGACAGTGTAGAGGTAGATTAAATTGGAGAGCAGTCGATCTCTGTAATCAATGTCCAAGCATCAGAGAGACAGATAGAGAGAGAGAGAAGCAGAGACAGAGAGAGAGAGAGATGGGCAGAGAGAGGGAGGAAGAGAGAGAGAAGCAGAGACAGAGGGAGAGAGAGAGGGACGGAGAGAGAGAGAGAGAAGCAGAGACAGTGGGAGAGAGAGAGGGAAAGAGAGAGAGAGACAGAGAGAGAGAGGGAGAGAGAGAGTTGGACAGAGAGGGGGAGGGAGAGAGAGAAGCAGAGACAGAGGGAGAGAGAGTGGGACGGAGTGCGAGAGATAAAAGCAGAGACAGAGGGAGAGAGAGAGAGGGAAAGAGAGAGAGAGACAGAGAGAGAGAGAGAGAAGCAGAGAAAGAGGGAGAGAGAAAATGAGGGAGAGAGAGAGGGATAGAGAGGGGGAGGGGGAGACACACACAGACACATAGCGCCCCCCCACAGATACACTGAGATACCAGACCTCAGCTCACTAAGGGGAATTCCCGGAGGTAGATTATTTCACCTGGTTTTCCTGGGTGTGGATTCTCTGGGTTGGAGTCTTGTTGCGAGATCTCGAGAAAGCAAAAAGTGATTGTTACAATGCTTGTGTAAAATGGCGTTCCCTGAGCTGGAAATGTGTGTGTGGGTCAGAAAGCCTTGTGCTGATTAACATCTCAATGGTCAGGGCCAGGGTGAGTCACACAGTTACTGAGGTGTGTGCTGTCTGGGGACATTTACATGTGAATGGTCCCAGGGCAGGGAGCAGGGAGAGAGAGATTACACACCATCTCATATATCCCCTAACCCAGGGTCACAGGGTCAGTGACCCCACTCCCTAACCCATGGTCAGTGACACCCCCTCCCTAACCCATGGTCAGTGACCCCCCCTCCCTAACACAGGGTCAGTGACCCCCCCTCCCTAACCCAGGGTCAGTGACCCCCCCCTCCCTAACACAGGGTCAGTGACACCCCACTCCCTAACCCAGGGTCAGTGACCCTCCCTCCCTAACCCAGGATCAATGACCCCTCTCCCTAACCTGGGTCAGTGACACCCCCTCCCTAACCCAGGATCAATGACCCCCCCTCCCAATCCAGGGTCAGTGACTCCCCCTCCCAATCCAGGGTCAGTGACTCCCCCTCCCTAACCCAGGGTCAGTGATCCCACTCCCTAACCAGGGACAATGACCCCACCTTTGCCCTAACCCAGGGTCAGTGACGCCCACTTTCCCTCACCCAGGGTCAGTGACCCCCCCTCCCTAACACAGGGTCAGTGACCCCCCCTCCCTAACCCAGGGTCAGTGACGCCCCCGTACCTAACCCAGGGTCAATGGGCAGTGACCCCCCCCTCCCTAAACCAGGGTCAGTGACCCCTCCCCCTCCCTAACCCAGGGTCAGTGACCCCCCTTCCCTAACCCTGGCTCAGTGACCCCCCCCTCTATAACCCAGAGTCAGTGACACCCCCTCCCTAACCCAGGGTCACTGGGCAGGGATCACGAACCCAGGTTGCCCCTCAGTACTGCCCCTCCAACATGTTAGCACTCCCTCAGTACTGCCCCACCGACAGTGCAGCACTCCCTCAGTACTGCCCCTCCGACAGTGCAGCACAGAATATTCTGCATCTAACCCCGTGCTGCACCTGCCCTGGGAGTGTTTAATGGGACAGTGTCGAGGGAGCTTTACTCTGTATCTAACCCCGTGCTGTACCTGTCCTGGGAATGTTTGATGGGACAGTGTAGAGGGAGCTTTACTCTGTATTTAACCCCCACTTCCTGCCCTGGGAGTGTTTGATGCGACAGTGTGGAGGGAGCTTTACTCTGTATCTAACCCCCTGTACCTGCCCTGGGAGTGTTTGTAGTGACAGTGTAGAGGGAGCTTTACTCTGTAGCTAAACCCCTGTACCTGCTCTGGAAGTGTTTGATGGGACACTGTAGAGGGAGCTTTACTCTGTATCTAACCCGCTGCACCTGACCTGGGAGTGTTTGATGGGACAGTGTAGAGGGAGCTTTATTCTGTATCTAAACCCGTGCTGTACCTGCCCTGGGAGTGTTTGATGGGACAGTGTAGAGGGAGCTTTACACTGTATCTAACCCCCTGCACCTGACCTGGGAGTGTTTGATGGGACAGTGTAGAGGGAGCTTTACTCTGTATCTAACCCCCTGTACCTGCCCTGGGAGTGTTTGTAGTGACAGTGTAGAGGGAGCTTTACTCTGTATCTAAACCCCTGTACCTGCTCTGGAAGTGTTTGATGGGACACTGTAGAGGGAGCTTTACTCTGTATCTAACCCCGTGCTGTACCTGACCTGGGAGTGTTTGATGGGACAGTGTAGAGGGAGCTTTACTCTGTATCTAACCCGCTGCACCTGACCTGGGAGTGTTTGATGGGACAGTGTAGAGGGAGCTTTATTCTGTATCTAAACCCGTTCTGTACCTGCCCTGGGAGTGTTTGATGGGACAGTGTAGAGGGAGCTTTACACTGTATCTAACCCCCTGCACCTGACCTGGGAGTGTTTGATGGGACAGTGTAGAGGGAGCTTTACTCTGTTTCTAACTCCCTGTACCTGCCCTGGGAGTGTTTGATGGGACAGTGTAGAGGGAGCTTTACTCTGTATCTCACCCCCTGTACCTGCTCTGGGAGTGTTTGATGGGACAGTGTAGAGGGAGCTTTACACTGTATCTAACCCCGTGCTGTACCTGCCCTGGGAGTTTTTGATGGGACAGTGTAGAGGAAGTTTTACTCTGTATCTAACCCCCTGTACCTGCCGTGGGAGTGTTTGATGGGACAGTGTAGAGGTAGATTAAATTGGAGAGCAGTCGATCTCTGTAATCAATGTCCAAGCATCAGAGAGACAGATAGAGAGAGAGAGAAGCAGAGACAGAGAGAGAGAGAGATGGACAGAGAGAGGGAGGAAGGGAGAGAGAATCAGAGACAGAGGGAGAGCGAGAGGGACGGAGAGAGAGAGAGAGAAGCAGAGACAGTGGGAGAGAGAGAGACAGAGAGAGAGAGGGAGAGAGAGAGATGGACAGAGAGGGGGAGACAGAGAGAGAGAGAGAAGCAGAGACAGAGGGAGAGAGAGTGGGACGGAGTGAGAGAGATAAAAGCAGAGACAGAGGGAGAGAGAGAGAGGGAAAGAGAGAGAGAGACAGAGAGAGAGAGAGAAGCAGAGAAAGAGGGAGAGAGAGAATGAGGGAGAGAGAGAGAGAGGGATAGAGAGGGGGAGGGGGAGACACACACAGACACACAGCGCCCCCCCACAGATACAGTGAGATACCAGACATAAGCTCACTAAGGGGAATTCCCGGATGGAGATTATTTCACCTGGTTTTCCTGGGTGTGGATTCTCTGGTTTGGAGTCTTGTTGCGAGATCTCGAGAAAGCAAAAAGTGATTGTTACAATGCTTGTGTAAAATGGCGGTCCCTGAGCTGGAAATGTGTCTGTGGGTCAGAGAGCCTTGTGCTGATTAACATCTCAATGGTCAGGGCCAGGGTGAGTCACACAGTTACTGAGGTGTGTGCTGTCTGGGGACATTTACATGTGAATGGTCCCAGGGCAGGGAGCAGGGAGAGAGAGATTACACACCATCTCATATATCCCCTAACCCAGGGTCACAGGGTCAGTGACCCCCCTCCCTAACCCAGGGTCAGTGACCCCCCTCCCTAACCCAGGGTCAGTGACCCCCGCTCCCTAACCCAGGGGCAGTGACCCCCCCCCCTCCCTAACCCAGGGTCAGTGACCCCCCCCCTCCCAAACCCAGGGTTAGTGACCCCCCCACCCTAACACAGGGTCAGTGACACCCCCTCCCTAACCCAGGGTCAGTGACCCCCCCTCCCTAACCCAGGGTCAACGGCCCCCTCTCCCTAACCCAGGGTCACTGACCCACCTCCCTAACCCAGGGTCACAAGGCAGTGACCCCTCCTCCCTAACCGAGGGTCAGTGAACACCCTCCCTAACCGAGGGTCAGTTTCCCCTCCTCCCTAACCCAGAGTCAGTGAACACCTTTTCCCTTACCCAGAGTCAGTGACCCCCCCTCCCTAACCTAGGGCCTCTGGGCAGGAATCTGGAACCCAGGATGCCCGTCAGTACTGCCCCTCCGACAGTGCGGCACTCCCTCACTACTGCCCCTCCGACAGTGCGTCGCTCCCTCAGTACTGCCCCTCCGACAGTGCAGCACTCCCTCAGTACTGCCCCTCCAACAGTGCAGAACTCCCTCAGTAACACCCCTCCGACAGTGCGGCGCTCCCTCAGTACTACCCCTCCGACAGTGCGGCACTCCCTCAGTACTGCCCCTCTGACAGTGCAGAACTCCCTCAGTACTACCCCTCCGACAGTGCGGCGCTCCCTCAGTACTACCCCTCCGACAGTGCGGTACTCCCTCAGTACTGCCCCTCCGACAATGCAGCACTCCCTCAGTACTACCCCTCCGACAGTGCGGCACTCCCTCAGTACTGCTCCTCCGACAATGCAGCACTCCCTCAGTACTGCCCCTCCGACAGTGCGGCACTCCCTCAGTACTGCCCCTCCGACAGTGCGGCACTCCCTCAGTACTGCCCCTCCGACAGTGCAGCACAGTATACTCTGTATCTAACCACGTGCTGCACATGCCCTGGGAGTGTTTCATGGGACAGTGTAGAGGGAGCTTTACTCTGTGTCTAACCCCCTGTACCTGCCCTGGGAGAATTTAATGGGACAGTGTGGCTGGAGCTTTACTCTGTATCTAACCCCCTGTACCTGCCCTTGGAGTGTATGATGGGATAGTGCAGAAGGAGCGTTACTCTGTATCTAACCCCTGTACCTGCCCTGGGAGTGTTTGATGGGACAGTTTAGAGGGATCTTTTCTCTGTATCTAACCCCGTGCTGTACCTGTCCTGGCAGTGTTTGATGAGAGAGTGTAGAGGGAGCTTTACTCTGTATCTAACCCACTATACGTGCCCTGGGAGAGTTTGATGGGACAGTGAGGAGCGAGCTTTACTCTGTATCTAACCCCCTGTACCTGCCCTGGGTGTGATTGCTGGGACAGTGTAGAGGGAGCTTTACTCTGTATCTGACCCCCTGTACCTGCCCTGCAACTGTTTGATGGGACAGTGTAGAGGGAGCTTTACTCTGTATCTAACCCCCTGTACCTGCCCTGGGACTGTTTGATGGGACAGTGTAGAGGGAGCTTTACTCTGTATCTAACCCCCTGTACCTGCCCTGGGACTGTTTGATGGGACAGTGCAGAGGGAGCTTTACTCTGTATCTAACCCCCTGTACCTGCCCTGGGAGTGTTTGATGGGACAGTGTAGAGGGAGCTTTACTCTGTATCTAACACACACACAGATATATATAAATATATATAGACACACACACATATATATATAAATATATATAGACACACACACACAGATATGTATATAAATATATATAGACACACACACACGCACAGATATATATACATATATATAGACACACACACAGATATATATAAATATATATAGACACACACACACACAGATATATATATAAATATATATCGACACACACACACAGATATATATATATATAAATATATATAGAAGCACACACACAGATATATATAAATATATATAGACACACACACAATATATATAAATATATATAGACACACACACACACAGATATATATAAATATATATAGACACACATACACACAGATATATATAAATATATATAGACACCCACACAATATATATAAATATATATAGACACACACACACACAGATATATATAAATATATATAGACACACACACACACAGATATATATATAAATATATATAGATACACACACACACAGACATATATAAATATATATGGACACACACACACACGGATATATATAAATATATATAGCCACACACACATATATATATATATATATAAATATATATAGACACACACACAGATATATATATAAATATATATAGACACACATTCACACAATATATATAAATATATATAGACACACACATATATATATATATAAGTATATGTAGAAACACACACACAGATATATATAAATATATATAGACACACACACATACATATATAAATATATATAGACACACACACACAGATATGTATATAAATATATATAGACACACACACAGATATATATAAATATAT